>NC_060130.1:115083392-115384017 GCF_021461395.2 Schistocerca americana | reverse complement strand
GGGTGTGTGGTCAGCACACTGCTCTCCCAGTTGTTATGATGGTTTTCTTTGACCGGAGTCACTACTATTCGGTCGAGTAGCTCCTCAATTGACATCACGAGGCTGAGTGCACCTCGAAAAATGGCAACAGCGCATGGCGGCTGGACGGTCACCCATCCAAGTGCCGGCCACACCCGACAGCGCTTAACTTCGGTGATCTCACGGGAACTGGTGTATCCACTGCGGCAAGGCTGTTGCCCAAAGGCTATTAGAGTGTCATGTAAATGTAAGAGGGAACTTTATATTGCAGCCAGAGGGTCCAGGGACAGAGAATTAATCAGCCATTATAAAACGTATTGCAAAATCTTAAAGAAAGATATTCAGACACCAAAAGCACTGTATTATATAAAAGAAATTGATAACTCCAATAATTAAATGAAGACTGTCTGGCAAACAGTTAGCAAGGAGACAGGGAACAATAAAAAAAGACCCATAGAAAACTTCAAAATCAAACACGAGGGAATCTTGTGGAAAATCCTCAGATCATAGCTGAAATCTTTAATAAACACTTCCTGTCAGTGTCTGAGCAAATAGGCTGCAAGGATTCTGTGAATGATGCCTTGACCTTTTTGCTAATGCTGTCCCTAACAAAATCATATGCATATTAGACACATTACAGTATGAGAAATTGAAAACCATGAAAACCGAGAACTCCTGTGAAGTAGACAATATTTCTAGCAAATTGATAAAACAGTGCTGTACTTCTGTAATACTGTGTCATATTTTCAATGCTCCTTTGCAACAAGAAATTGTTCCATTGATCCTGATAGACTAAAGTATGCTATCATGAAGCCTCTCTTTAAGAAAGGGGAGAAACCTGATGTTACAAATTTCAGACCAATATCTCTTCTGACTGTGTTTCCAAAGGTACTAGAAAAACTTATGTATTCTAGAATTTTAGAACACCTACATAAATTCAATATTCTTAGCAAACATCAGTTTGATTTCCAGAAAGGTCTGCAACTGAACAAGAGATATATGCCTTTATAGATAAGGTTTTGGAATCTCCAAATGAGAAAATAGTGACAACAAGGTTATTTTGTGATATATCTAAAGCCTTTGACACTGTGAACCACCAAATACTATTACTGAAGGCAGACCATCAAGGAATAAGTGGTGTAGCAGACAACTGGTTCCAGTCATACCTGACAGATAGGAAACAGAAAGAAGTCTTAGATACATTAGACAATTTGTGTGGTGGAATGATTTTATCAGAATGGAGAGACATAAATTGTGGAGTGCCACAGAGCTCTATTCTTGGTCCTTTACTGTTCCTGTTATTTACAAATGATGTACCTTATTCGACCATGATACAGTGTAATTTTACCATCTTTGCAGATGACACAAACATAAGGGTTAATGGTCATAAACGGGAAAATGTTCAAGAGTCTGTTAATATTATTCTTATAGATTTAATGAAATGGTTTAATGCAAATGGTCTTTCACTAAACCTTAGTAAGACTAATTATATTCAGTTCATCCCAACTGCCAAAACTGAGGAAGCAATGACTGTTAAATATGCCACACAGGTCATAGAAAGAGTGGAAGTAACAAAGTTGCTAGGTGTGAAGATTGACTGTAGAGTAAATTGGTCCGATCACATTTTAGATCTTTAGAAGAGACTCAGCTCTTCAATTTTTGCAATGCGAATCATCTCTGACAGTGCAAACTTAAGCATTAAAAAAGCAGCATACTATGGTTACTTCCATTCTTTGATGGCATATGAAATTATTTTTTGCAAAGAAAGTATTCATTTCTCATAAGAATGTTGTAAGAGTGATATGTGGTGTAGACCCTAGATGCAGTTGCAGAAGCCTATTCCAGAATCTGGGTATTCTTACAACTACTTCTCAATACATATATTCACTTATGTGTTTCATAAGTAAAAACACTGATTTATACAAATGTAACAGTGAATACCATCAGTGCAACACAAGGAGGAAACGTGATTTCCACACTTAAGGTAAAAATTTGAAGGTTGTGCAGAAGGGTGTACAGCACTCTGGTATAAAGATATTTAATGCTCTTCCTCCAGAAATCAAATGTGAAATAGCCAACACATTTACATTTAAAGAGCTTCTAAGGCAATTTCTTTTAGCCACACCATTTTACAGTTTGCAAAGGTTTATGAAATACAGTGAGAAACTGCCTTAAAATAAAATAACATGTATTATCATATAAACTGAACATTAAGCTATACATTCTTGTCACATATGTAACTCTATTAGTGTTAACTGCTTATATTTAACTCTCTGGGTTATATGATGTTTTCATATTTAATTTATTATGTTTTATACTTTGTAATCTGTAGGCCTAAGGTTTCTCATTTCATCATATTGTGTTACAGATCATTGTAGCAGTTACATAACTTTCTAAACTTTACTTGTGAACATAGTGTATAAGTACTTGTCATTGACAATGTAAAAATTGACACACACTACGTACATCTGAAATTCTCACATTTGGATTCATGGTGTAAGAAATAAATTGCAATACTAGAAGAGAAAATGACATTCATTACTCAACATTAAGGTCGTCTTTAGCACAGAAAGGGGTGCACAACACTGCAACAAAAATTTTTGACCACTTACCCAGTGATATACAGACAGCAAGGTAAAATTTGAAAATAAATTGAAAAAGTTTCTCCTTAACAACTCCTTCTATTCTGCAGAAGAATTTCTATGTTTGTAATGTGTAAAAGGTGGTGGGTAGGAATTGCCAACTCAATCTGTAAATTTTGTTTCCATTTCAGGGGGCTGGGGGAGGGGAAGGGGTGAATAATTATATGGTGATGCTTAGAGTACAAATAGATGCACAAATTAATTTGCAATATGAATGTAAAATGACTCGTTCCACATCATGATGCCGGCCGGAGTGGCCGAGCGGTTAAAGGCGCTACAGTCTGGAACCGCACGACCGCTACGGTCGCAGGTTCGAATCCTGCCTCGGGCATGGATGTGTGTGAGGTCCTTAGGTTAGTTAGGTTTAAGTAGTTCTAAGTTCTAGGGGACTTATGACCACAGCAGTTGAGTCCCATAGTGCTCAGAGCCATTTGAACCACATCATGACGTTTATCATGCAAAATGATCCATGGGACATGAAAGTAAGTAACTAATTACTACACACACATTCCTCAGCAACAGAAATAAATTTCTAAATCTCATTTCATTGCTAAATATAAAAACAAGAAACAATTCATTTCCATTTAGGCTTATTCTAAGATCTCTAAAAATTTGTAGTGAAAGCAGAAGAAACTAAACTTATTGTATTGTTATAGTTTCGATAACAATGTGCTATATATTAAACTAAGTGACAAAAATGTAAATATAAAATTTTCTGCTATTTTTTGTTTACTAATAGAACTTTTTAAATCTATAGTTTAAAAGTTGTTTCACTTTTCAATGAAAAAAATGAGACAGAAATACAAAAAAATATCATCTAATTTTATGTTTTCATGTATCAGACACTGTTCAATTGTGTAAAATGTACGTTACATTAAAAAAAAACCCTCATCAGTTCAAAATTGATAAACATGGTCAAAATTTTTATGTACATTACTGAAAAGGAAGGCACAGGTTTGTGTTTGATACAAAAAACAAATGCTCTATTAATAAAGTAATATATAATTGTTACAGTTGTTCAGCATATGTACCGACATTTTTTTCCATTGCATAAAATCATTGCACTGAAATTCTTGTAGCCTTCAACTAGTAAAATCTTTCAAAATAGACAAAATAGAATCACAATCTTTTGACATCAAGTTATTGCATTCCATAGCTAAAGTTGACATATCATACAGTCTTTGGGAGAGTGTTGACCGAAGGTGTATCTTTACAAACTTGTTTTTGAAAAACTCCTTTCATCATTAGCTACAGATATAGGTAAAGTGAGGAAGTTGCATATACTTCCAAAACTATTGAACAAAATGTCGAAAAGATAGCTTTTTGCAATATAAGGTAATGAGCTATGTGAAAGAACTTTCAGCAGGAAGAATGGGCAGTAAACTTCATCCAATTAGAAGGGGATTTGATTAAAAGTTTACATTTCAAATACAACTCTATTAACGAGAGCAATATTTGATACTGAATTAAGTGATAGAATTTTCCACTTAGGCACCTCCGGTGTCCCTCTCAGCTTGGCACACTAAGAGATTACTTGTGTCAATTGGACCTTAAACTGCCCCTGGTTGAGGTGTAATATACACTCAGATAGAGTGGTGTGTAACCCTACGCCTGCTGTACTGGTTTTTACCTATCTCGTTTCTTCATAACTGAACAATTGTGGAATCTTACGCGGTACATTGTGGTAGGACCACACTCTCACCACGTGGTTTTGAATGAGAATAATACGAGTAGCTCCAGCACAATTTCAGCAAGACTTTTTTTTTTTTTTTATTAGTAGCTGCTGAAATATTACACACTGCAGATCTCGTTTGTCTAGGGGTTCTTGAAGTTTTATCTGCAAAATAATCATTCCAACAATCATGGCCTGGGTTTTCTTCCTGTTTGAAATAAACACTACCGGATCTGAAATACTTTCAGCTAAACATTATATTTATTCGTACTTTTTGTTAGTAACTACACCATTTTCACTATGAACATTGATACTCTAAACGCATTATACTGCACTTGTCACATAAACACGTCCATCTCCCTCCAATACCGACAAAGAAGTGGCGGGCAAGCCAACATGTGCCCAGAAGTTTCAGACATTCCTGCATTCTAGATTCTTTGGTCTACTGACTTTAATAAAGTCCAAGGATACATATAAATAAACACATATAAATATACAGCATTTAACATCTCAAACGAATCCATTATTTATCATAAAAGAAAATATTCATAATTAAATAAATTAAATACATTTTCTGGCAACATAATGAAATTACCTTAACTCTTTACTGTGGGCATCGTACTTTTCGCATGAGATAAACTTTATCTCTGACACTTAATTACATTACACTACGTAGACAATAAATGATGGTTACAATAGTTGAAACCCTGTATTAGTTAAATAGTTAAGAATAGACAACACTTTGGAGATTTTATTTTTGTAATTTGTTTTTGCATGTAATGTGATGTGATGGGGATGCCACATGTCGTCAAGGTGGAACGTTGTTTGCAGTGTTATCAAGAGTTGTGGTACCTGTATTTTTACCATGGTTTTGATGTCCTCACTCGGAATAGCAAGGCGTGCCACCAAATAAGGAACTTGCCATGACAATGATGATGATGTCACAGTGAACAAAAGAAGTCCCAGAAATGTCAGGTCATTTTCTCATTCATATAACATCAGTGTTGAAGGAACAAACTCAAAATGTACATATATGAAATGTTTCTCTACATTAAGTAACTGTATATGTTCTCAGAAGAAGTGCTTTCTATTCATTTGTAGAAAGTTGGAAATAGTTCAAGACTTAAAGACTTCAGTACAATAACTACTGCAAGTACAAACTTTTAGCACCAACCCAGTCTTATTTAATCATTTCTTTAAGGTGCTGCAGTTGAGAGTTCTAAGTGAGGAAAAACACATAGATATATCTGCCATAGAGATAAGCAAGACAGATGAGGCACAAAGGTTAACTATAATATGTATTTACCGTTCACCCAGTGGTGATATAGATACTTTCACTGCAAAACTAATCCAGATTCTAGACATGGCTTCGAATCCTAAAGGGAAGGCTCTCATTTGTGGCGACTTAAATATAAACACACAAAACCCAGATAGATTCTGTAACTCATTCTTGAATATATTGCGCTGTTATAAGTTATCACCATTAGTTAACAGAGCCACGAGGATAGCCAAAAACTCATCATCAACAATTGATCACATCATCACAGACATAGATAAAGAAAGTTGTGAAATTATTGTAGATAACCTTGGCCTTTCTGATCACTCCTGTCAAATCCTAAAATTAAACATAAATACAGACAATACAAATAAAACATACACATACAGAAGGGTTTTCTCCAAACCAAACAGATCAGAATTTGCCAAGCAAATAAACAGTTTAACTTGGGAAGAAGTGTATGCTGAAACTAGTGTAAATAAGAAATTTTCTAAATTCATGTCACTATTTAAACTCAGATTTGATGAAGCATTCCCAAAGGTGCAAACTGCAGTACACTCACACAAAAGAAATACCTGGGTGACCAAAGGAATAAGGAAATCCTCTGCAACACTCAAACAACTGAACATGTTAAAAAACAACCATAGTGATCTTGGTTTCCGAAACTACTACCACACATACAAAAGAATATACAGAAGAGTATTACAAGATGCAAAAAAAGCCCACAATGACAGTATTATAGAAAAGGCAGAAAATAATATTAAAGCAGCCTGGACTGTTACCAAACAGGAAACAAACAGTAATAAATTATAAACAGTAAATATTCAAATTAAACATAATGGTGCTATTATACATAACCCAAATACACTAGCAAATACTGTAAGTGAGTACTTCAGCAGTGTTGCTACCAAGCTACAGCATAAGTTTGGCAAAAAACAGCCTGAACAAAAATTGAACTATATGGCTAACTCAATGTTACTGTTACCGACTTCTACAGAATAAGTAAGGATGGTTGTGAAGAATCTAAAGAATAAAACATCAGCAGGTTTAGATGAAGTGCCAGTGTGCTTACTGAAGGACTGCATTGACAGCATACAACATCCTTTGGCACACATCATAAATGAATCTTTCACTGCAGGCTGCTTCCCAGAATACTTAAAATGTGCAAAAGTCCTACCTCTATTTAAGAATGGCGATCCAGAAAATATAGAAAACTATAGGCCCATCTCATTACTCTCATCCTTTTCCAAGGTAATAGAAAATATAATGAAAAAGAGACTAATGGATTTCCTAAACAAGTACAACCTACTGTGTAAAGAACAGTTTGGTTTCAGGCCAGGAAGAAGCACAGGTTCAGCAGTAGCTCACTTCACAAATTTTGTCTTAGAAGCACTTGACGAAGGTGAACATGTAACAGGCATATTCCTTGACCTTAGCAAAGCATTTGACACGGTAGACCACAAAATACTACTAAACAAAATGGAGGCACTAGGAATAAGGGGAACAGTAAATAATTGGTTTCAATCGTACTTGGAAAATAGGGTACAGTGTGTAGAGATCTCACAAACGAAGTTCAGCAAATTGACAAAACACATTTCCAAACCAGAACATATTAACATAGGAGTCCCTCAGGGAAGTGTGTTAGGGCCAATACTGTTCCTAATATATATCAATGATTTTCCCCAGAGAGTCAAATACGGGGAAGCAATACTATTTGCAGATGATAGCAGCATCCTTATCAGTGATGAGTCACCAGACAAATTGAGAGACAAAGCTGAAGAAACTCTAGATCATATATGCAAGTGGGTAATAAGCAACAAATTAACCCTCAATATTAAAAAAACAAACAGTATTAATATCCACATAAATAAAAAACATAATAGCATAGGCCTAGAAGTTAAAGATGAACTTATAGATTGTGTCACAAACACAAAATTCCTAGGAATGCATGTTGACTCACAGCTTAACTGGACTGGCCATATTGCAGCACTAGAAAAGAAAATTGCTACTGCTTGCTATGCACTCCGGATAATTATGTCAGTATGTAATAGTTCATGTGCTAAGACTACATACTTTGCATATGTGCATTCAATAATTAGTTATGGCATAACCTTCTGGGGTACAAATGTGCAGAACATACAAGCAATTTTCAAGCTGCAAAAGAGGGCAGTGCGAATAATAACAAAAAGCAGCAAGAGAGCTCACTGTACTGATTTATTCAAAACCATGGGAATCTTGACAGTACCATGTGAATACATCTTTCAGACTGTGATATATATAAAGAAATACATTGACCAGTACACACAAAACAGATCTATACACCAACACTGGACTAGATCCTGCCACCATTTGCATCTTATACGAAAAAACAAAACAAAAACACAAAATTGTTTATTATTTAATGGAATAAAAATGTATAATAGACTTCCAGAGGAGATCAAAGCTGAAACTGGAATACATGCCTTTAGGAAAGCTGCAAAAAGTTATTTAGGAGATAAATGTTACTATACTGTCAAAGAATACTGTAAATGACATGTGTTCACCTCAATTCATGCAAGAGTACCTTTGTAAATTTATATTTATCTGTAATTAAGATTGGTGTGTATTTGTTTTGTGTAACCCATGCAAGAATACATTTGTAAATTTATATTTATTTGTAATTAAGATTGGTGTGTATTTGTTTTGTGTACAAACGATTAAGTTGCACCATAGAAATATGTACTACCAGAAGTACTATTATGTATATACTCATTCCATGTATACAGTTGACGACATCCATACAATACAAGTTGTCTACGGATGAATAAATGAATAAATGTGAACAATCTGAATCAGAACATATATATAAAAGGCAAATGCAATGAAGGTATACAATGAAGGGCAGCACAGATGACCACAAGTTTGTTTCACTCATGGAAAAAGTGCTGAAAGACTTGAAATGCCAGACTCTTGAAGACAAGACACCAAATACCCTGCGAAACCCTATTTTTGAAGAACCAGAACTAAGTGGAGAATCTAGAAGTGTACTTCAGCCCCTACATATCACAGCCATTCTTGTGGCACTACTTATGTGAATGGAATGGGGTGAAACTGTGAAATGT
This sequence comes from Schistocerca americana, assembly GCF_021461395.2. Taxonomy (NCBI): domain Eukaryota; kingdom Metazoa; phylum Arthropoda; class Insecta; order Orthoptera; family Acrididae; genus Schistocerca; species Schistocerca americana. The sequence continues at coordinate 115,375,308 of NC_060130.1, read as the reverse complement.
GGTACAATGGGAAGTACCCTCTGTCACGCTTTTCACAGTGGTTTGCAGAGTGTGGATGTAGATGCACACATAGGTGTAGATGTAGACATAGACTGAAGAGGTATATTTCAGCAGCAGAGTGGTTCAACACATAAATCTTATTCAGAAGCACCATGGTTCAAATTCCTATCCAGCCATCTAGATCTTGATTTTCTGTGCTTTCCCTAATTTGCTCAAGGCAAATGCTCAGATGATTTCTTTGAAAAGGACATGATCAATTTCCTCAATCTGGGCATCTGGTCTGTGACCAACAACACTGTTACTGATTAGACTTGACATACTAATTTTTCTAGCAACAAATGCAACAGGTGACAATAAGGTAAAAATAAAGTTAATCTACCACCCGAAATCTGGCTCACAAGGACAGGAAATTAGAAACCGGACTAATAGATCATTTACACTATCTGTCAAAAACCACATTGAGCAAAATAATCTGCTTTAATTTATTGAACCTTATATTATATTTTTAGCTGTCCAATGGACTTACAACAAGACATGGGCAATTAGATTATACTAAGGTGATTTTCTCTCTCCCATCCCCCCCCCCCCCCTCACAAGTCACCCTTCCAAAGACCAAATTTATGATTCAACCCATGGATCATCCGATAATTGCAGATAAAAAGAAGCTCTATGCACAGGCACTTTTTATTGGGTGCTTTGAAACATGTGGAACTACCAACACAACTCTAAGAAAATTTAGGAAGAAAGGATTCATTACTGCCATATAAGTGAGCTAAGTAAAATTTAGGAAGAAAGGATTCATTACTGCCATATAAGTGAGCTAAATGTGAAAGCTTGACAAGAAGTAACAATGAACTGTCTAAAAGCCATTAAACAACTGCAACTGAGGATTATATTGAATAAGTTGAGAAATTCTCTTCAGTTGTAAATGACATATTTTTTATTGCACAACTACTTTTGGCGACTATTGCTCCATAATTAGGTCCCACACATTGTAAGATTTATTAATTCTTCTGTGTACCGGGAGGTAGGCACTCCTCTTATTGCTCCACTGCTTCCTAATGCTGCATGTGTGAGAGTTACATCTTCTGCAGTTATCTGGCTCACACATCCCACACACGACTTAACAAACCATATGATGTATGTCACACTATGATGGAACAATAGTCTTCAAAACTAGTTGTGCAATAAAAATACATCATCTGTCTAATCAGTTCACCAGAAACAGTATCCTCCCTTTGGTAAAGAGGAAACTTAATATAAAGGGTGCAAGCCAATAAAGGATATTGTGCATTTGTTCATACCCTAAATTGAAAGTACACTGAAGTGCCAAAGAAACTGGTATAGGCATGCGTATTCAAATACAGAGATACGTAAAGAGTCAGAATAAGGCACTGTGGTTGGCAATGCTTACATAAGACAACAAGTGTCTGGTGCAGTTGTTAGATCAGTTACTGCTGCTACGATGGCAGGTTATCAAGATTTACATGAGTTTGAATGTGGTGGTATAGTCAGCACATGAGCGATGGGACACAGCATCTCTGATGTAGCGATGAAGTGGGGATTTTCCTGTATGACCATTTCACGAGTGTTGTGAATGTCAGAAATCCAGTAAAACATCAAATCTCTGACATCACTGCGGCCAGAAAAAGATCCTGCAAGAATGGGACCAATGACAGCTGAAGAGAACTGTTCAATGTGACTGAAGTGCAAAACTTCCACAAATTGCTGCAGATTTCAATGCTGGTCCATCAAAAAGTGTCAACATGTGAACCATTCAACGAAACATCAGCATGGGCTTTCGGAGCCAAAGGCCCACTCATGTACCCTTGATGACTGCATAACGCAAAGCTTTATGCCTCGCCTGGGCCCATCAACACCAATATTGGACTGTTGACAACTGGAAACATGTTGCCTGGTCAGACAAGTCTTGTTTCAAATTGTATGTGTATGGGTATGGAGACCACCTCATGAATCCATGGATGCTGCGTGTCAGCAGGGGACTGTTCAAGTTAGTGGAGGCTCTGCAATGGTGTGGGGCATGTGTAGTTGGAGTGATATGAGACACCTGATATGTCTACATATGACAGCATCCTGTCTGATCATCTGCAGCCATTCATGTCCATTGTGCATTCCAACAGACTTGCGCAATTCCAGCAGCGCAGTGCAACACCCCACACATCCAGAATTGCTACAGAGTGGCTTCAGGAACACTCTTCTGTGTTTAAACAGTTCTGCAGACCACCAGACTCGCCAGACATAAACATTATTGAGCATATCTGGGATGCCTTGCAACATGCTGTTCAGAAGAGATCTACACCCCTCGTACTCTTACGGATTTATAGTCAGCCCTGCAGGATTCATAGTGTTGATTCTGTCCAGCCCTACTTTAGACTCCATGCCATGTTGTGTTCGGCACTTCTACATGATTGTGGGGGCCCTACATGACTTTAGGCAGGTGTACCAGTTTCTTTGGCTATTCAGTGTATAAGAAGAAGAATGTTTTGTGATGCGTGACCAAGAACTTGATACAGAAAACCTGAGCTAGTTTTTTACACAACAGGATGAAGAAAAGGAAATTTCACCAAAAGATGACGATGAGCAGCTAGAAAAAATTTCAAATGGTGAAAGCATGAATCTTTTGGCAAAGAAGGAGGAAGTTCAAAATGTATCTATGCAACTGCAACAAATCTGAAGTCTATGCAGCTTCCAGATACATTTTAAAAAGAAGCAACAATCAAGAACTTCTTTTTTACAAGTTCATCTATAAAACTCTGAACTGATTCCAGTTGTCCTCATGGTGTCCGACAGATAAAAACTTTTTCATCAGCAGTTTCTTTCATTAATGTTACCTTTTTGTTGAAATATAATAAATAGCTGACATTCATCATATTTGTAGGACATTTTAAACTATTATTATCTCTATATTTTATATGTGCTGTGGTTTTAGGAATTAATTAATCAGTTTTCAGTTGTATCTTCACCTTCAGTTTTTAGTTAAATATTAGACCTTGGATAAAAACGTTTTAGGTTAGTGGCATTAACTATGAAACAGAATGCTGTATTCAACTAACATATTACTATAGTATTTAAAAAAATTATTATGTTTTTTCCCTTGCTTTTTTTCTTTTTCATGGGTATGTTTTAAGCAGGAACCCAATAAGCAGATCATTTCAAAACAGAGGGAAAGACAAATCCACAATGTTTATTTCCATTATCCTTCAACACATGATGCTGAACTACACTCTTATCTTGTGAAATCTGAGACTCTAATCTACATCAAATATACAGAATGAAGCCATTACATAGTGAAATTTACTATTTCAGGGTCACTGGCTGCAAATTTTGAGTGCCAAATATGTGCAGATGTGTAGTTTGTATATTGTTGGCTAACACTGCGCCAGCTTGGAAAAACTGAATAACGCAGACTACATGTACCATTAAAATTCACCATTCCCTGAAAGTAATAAGGGAACAGGAGAAAAACAGCATAAAGTAAATAAGTAAGCATAGTAATGCCTCAGGTGTTCCCCGCATGACTGATTAATCATGTACATTCAAATTTTCACCTGAACTGTTGATGAGACCAACAACTTGGCCGAACACCTGAAATTACACTACTAATAAATATTAATGAACAATATAAAAAACAGTTGTTAAATAGAGGTGAAACACCACCAAACTGACATCTCAAGACAAAATAATCAATGAATACAATTTAAAAAAGAATTTTTAGCACTAAAACAAACAAATACTACCTACTTTCTCTGCGTGCCCTTTTTGGGCAGGGAATCAAACCAACTTTTGACAGATTCTGCAGGTAGATTTTCATGAGGTCTGTATTAACTGGAGGATACTGAAGCCGCATTTCTTTTAAGGCTTCTATGAGATTTTCTTGCCTGAATGTGCTTTGATCAGAAAAGTAGCTAGCATCCCTGAAAATTTTAATTATGTATGTATAAAAGGAAAATTGTATGTAATGACTAATTATTTCCAACAATAGGACATGCTTGATTCAAGACATATTTCTTTTTATACTCACATGACATATGAATCCAGTAAATAGAGGAGGGCTTTCAGTGTTTCAGAATGATCATCTCCAGTTTGGACGCCACATTTTATGATATTATACCACTCATCATATGGGACAATTTCAAGGTTATAGCCCTCCACTTTAAGAAGCTGCCACATCAAGCTTTACCAATGTAAAATAAAGAAGAAACAGATACAAAATGTGTGCATGTACAGAAATTGTGATCACTGAGAAAATACACTACTATAACGTTCACAATCCATGTCAATGGAAACACACCATAGGTAGGAACAAAATGAATTGGAAGAAAAAAAAAAAGAAAATAACACCACTGTTGAGGATCCTTAAGTGCCAAGTGCCCTCTCCAATCTCCCCCCTCCCCTCCCCCCCACCCCCTCCCCACAAACACACACACACACACACACACACACACACACACACACAGTGATTCTATGTTGATTTCACAGAACAGTAATTTAAACAGGACATTTTCACTATTACAGTCGTTTGTGGTGTAGAAAGTTCCTAGTTAGTGTCTTGTCCCCCTAAGATATTAGAGAATCATAGAATGTCCCTGAAAAATGGGCTGTGGCTTTGGAAGTCATAAATTTTTTGAGAAAGTATCTCTTGCTTGCTTGAAAATGGTTACTGAGTATATGCACTATCAGTTGAACATAAATATTCAAGTGGTTTGAAGGAAGGAAGGGAGTCTATGGTTTAACATCCCATAAATTGCTTTGAAGATGCTCCTAAAGCTAATATAATTATAAACTCCACGTGTAAGACTTATAGTTGATTTCTGTTGGATGAAAACATTCAATTCTCACAGAACTTTTCCAGAGCATTAGTCTGTGGATAAAGAGAGACTGGAAATGTGTAAAGTATGTGACCTGTTTTACTTACATGTCAACTCAACAGAAATATGGAAATAATTGTCAAAGCAGGACCAAAATCATTTCTACCTGAGATTAGTTTTTTATACTTTAAGTGGATAAGTTCACTCGTACTAATGCTTAAACCTTGTGAATTTTGTTGAGTATATTCAAGTAGAGATAGGGGTGTACTGCTTTAATTTTGTCTTTATATAGGAATGTTTCCATTCTTCTTTTGGACTTGCAGTTCTTGTGTTTTTTTCTGAGTTTGCAATTAAACTTATTGGATATAGGTTACACCTGTCTTTAGGCCTCATTCTGTTAGACCAGTTACAATCTAAAATATGTTCACTTTTTACAGTTTTTCAATAAACAAAATCCACTGATTATGGCACAGAGGTACCGAAACATGTTGGGGTAACAAGAAAAAATGGTGTTTTGCAAAGAAGGCAGAACCTATATCCAATAAGAATGTTTCTATTTTGTCTGTTCCACATACATTTGTTATACAGCCACATGTAGAAATGAGGCTAGCAATATAAGAGAAATGAAGATTTGTGAGTGAAGTTGTTTTTTGTGGAGTAGGGTTTATGTACAGATTGTCCCAAACTGTTCACACAACCACTTCACCATACAATTGCAGTAGTGAATTTGAAAATAAGAATATTCATTCATAAAATGTTGTGTGATACATTGTTTGTAGGAAAACCTGTGATAAATTTCACTGTGGCAAAACTACAGGAGACAGAGGACAGTGCAGTGAAATTTGGCATTAATGGGCTATGGCAGCAGACAACTGATGTGGAAGCCTTTTCTAACAGTATGATATCACCTGCAGTGCCTCTCCTGGGCTCATGACCATATCAGTTGGGCCCTAGAGGACTGTAAAACAGTGATCTGCTCAGATGAGTCCCAGTTTCATCTGGCAAGAGCTGATAGTGGGGTTTGAGTGTGGCGCAGAACCCATGAAGCCATGGACCCAAGTTGTTAACAAGGCACTGTGCAAGCTGGTGGTGGCTCCATAATGGTGTGGGCTATGTTTACACAGAATGGACTGGGTCCTCTGGTCTAACTGAACCAACCATTGACTCGAAATGGTCATGTTCAACTACTTGGAGATCATTTGCAGCCATTCATGGACTGCATGTTTCCAAATAACAATAGAATTTTTATGGATGATAATGCATCATGTCACCAGACCACAGTTGTTCGTAACTGGTTTGAAAAATGTTCCAGACAGTTTGATTGAACAATCTGGCCACCCAGATCACCCGGCTTGAATCCCATTGAACATTTATGGGACATAATCAGGAGGCCAGTTTGTGCACAAAATCATGCACTAGCAACACTTTTGCAGTTTTGGATGGCTATAGAACCAATGTGGCCCAATATTTCTGCAGGGGGCTTCCAATGACTTGTTAAATCCATAAGCTGCAGCACTATGCCAGGAAAAAGCTGGTCCGACATGATAGTAGGAGTTATCCCAAGACTTTTGTCACCTCAGTGTATTACATATGATCTGATGTTAACATTGAACTTCATCTTAATATTCATGACCAGAGTTGTGCTCTATCTAAAGTACAATTCAGTAGTTCTGGTAAGTACATAAATGATGTAGTAAATGGTAGGATAACCAATAGTGTTGGTAGCATTATTACAGAAAGAAACACAAATGAAAGTGTGTGAGAGAAACTGGGAATTGACCACTTCTCTTTGTATTTTGTTTCCTTGGTTTCTTGTTTTGCATGTACTTAAAAATGCACATCATTCAGTGTTAGTCCACTGTGTGTTTTATATACTTGCAAAATATTAATTACATTTTATAAATAATAAAAATTAGTTGATAACATAAGTTCTACATTTTTATGTAACCATAGCAATTACTTTTGATGCAAGCTCAGTTTGCATGCACAAACATAAAATATCTATATAATTGTTACTGTTATTTTGTACTCAATAGAATGTTCTTCATCATGATAAAAGGCAAGAGTTTCCCGTTGTTGTTAATAAGTGTGAAAGTTGTTTATGGATACCAGGAACATATTTTATGTGAGATCTGTGAAATATTGAAGTGACATATGATATGTTTTTGTTTTGTATTTTTTTTAATTTTTCAGGACATTGCATTCCCTAGTGCTATATGATAAATCTCTATTTTTATATTTTTACTGCAACATCCCTTTTTTTCACATCACAAATCAACAATTTTTAATAAAACCTTAATCAAATATTGACAGTTTCAATTTTGCTATAAATACTGCTTATTTTTAAGTAACAGGCAGAAGGATAAATATGTAAAATAAAAATGTTCTGTATGTTACATGGCCCTTTATATGTATCCTAATTCAGTTTCTGTTCTGTTTGGTTCAATGCTTCCCATTTCTGGGGGAATTTAGTAATACATTGATCACATATGCAAACAAAGGGATTGAAATGAGGTAATGCCTGGTAGGTATGCAACAACCTAATGTTCAGGTAACAAAGTTATGGTCCTAACTGACAAAGGCTACTGCAAAAACTACTGTAGTCTATGCTTACTTATGACAGTCTATGGTAGCCTACAGTAGTTTTACAACTCTGTTCATGACTATTACAACTCTATTCATGACTTATTAAGATATGGTGCAATATAAAATTCAATAGAGTTACAACCACAACAGTAGGCATACTTTCTCCAGTGAGAAACACTGAACATACTTGAATTAATTTATAATTTATGTGTAATCAACTATCAGTGCATTAATTTACAGTGTTCAAAATGGTTTCTGTTCCCTGCAAATATATGCTTCAGAATTTTAAGCTATGTGCATGAACATTTTGCACTGAGAAAGCATCAGTGGTAGTCATGGCTACATGTAGGAGTGCTGTCAATACAAACACAGTATCTTGTTCATTTCTATTGTAACTCAATGACTTCAGGTGACCCAACAGTAATGAATCAATGGGATTCAAATTAAAAAATCTTGCTGGCCACTGAATATAACTACCAGACTCTAGTCTCTTATTTTGCCACTTATTTTGAAAAAGTCTTGCAGCAGGATCACAATGTGCCGGTACATGATCCATTTGGATCCACATATATTGGTATGCTCTCAGAGCGACATCTACTAACAGAATAGGAAGTACATATGTGAGGAAAGTATGGAACTGAATTGAATGCAGTTCTCAGGAACAAAATACAGATTACTGAGCCATTTAAAATTCCAGCTCGAACATTAACAGACATTTGAAATTGACCACACCATTCATGTAATATACAACGGTCTCCAGGTATCCACTGATGCTAGTTGTGTGTGTTCTCAATATCTTCTATGGTAAATCTAGCTCCATCAATCCAAAACAGATTAGTTAGCAAATCTTGATGTTCATTACACTGTCGCAGTTGCCAATAGAGCAAATTTTCAGTCAGTTATGGTGATACTCCAACCATAAGCTATGAATTCTAGTGTAGTGATAAGGGTAAACACCACACATTGTAAAGGCGTATGGACAGTTGTATGTGGGATTCCCATATGGTATACTGCCTACTGCCTGCCAAAATGATGACTGGGCATCTTTGTGTACAGTGCAAGTACACAAGTTTCATTTGCAACAGTTTGTGTACTTCAGTTACGTCCCACATCAATACACCCAGCAGAAGCTGGTTGACTAATTTAAAAGATGTAAAATAACATTATGGTCTTGTTGTCATCATTCTGGAAAACATTCTGCATAAAGCCAGGAAGAAGTGTTTATGATGCTGTTATATTCTGCGAAAATCATATACATGTGTGCATACTCAGTTAAGTTACACTTGATGTTTGCAGGATGACTTGAAAGTAATTAATGGATTATATGGCCACAACTTGTACAGTACAGATGGGAATGTACTGACTACACTTTTCATACCATTAACTATTTTTGTGGGTATGACAGACGTAACTGATTCCATTTATGTAGTTGGCATCAAATTATGTAAGTCAAAGCTCAGAATAGCTGGAACTGCTGCATTTTTTAGCTACACCACCTGAACCTGTTATTGGACAAGTGCTACATAGTGCAGTCATCAAATTCACTATGTTTTACTTAATGACTTGTGAAATAAAATATTGTTGTGTTGCAAATGCCTGCATCTATATGCTTCAAAATATGGCCATGTTCAATGGCATTGGTAATGTTAAACATAAATTTCTGATTTTACGGTACAAGATTCGCTACACTGCTTCTGCCTGTTGTTGACAATAGTGTCTGATTCAGATGAAACTGCAACATTCATTTAGTGAAAAAGAGACCAACATTCATTTAGTGAAGAAGAGATTGAAACATGATTTGCATTTGGATAACACTTCATTATGGATTGTGCAGAAATGAATGTACTACTCAACAGGCTTGTCTTTCAATAGGCTTTCAGCAGAATTGAAAAAGAAATAAATGATTACCCCAAGTTTTCAACCTAAGTTGAAAGTCTTCTTTGTGGCACACTGCTCGAAACTACATAACAATGAATCATATAAAATAAAGTATTAGTGTAATCCTAACACTAAGAGCTAGTGTGAGAAATTGACATCATTCAAGATATTTCTATTCTGTACAGATGTTCTTACAGTAGTTCAGAACACTTGTCTGTAATGTATTTATTTGTATACTGTTCACATTTCTTCATATTTTATTAATCCTTTAATTTATTTTGTTTATAAATGTTCTAATCTGCATTTTTTAAACTGTGTACTCACTCATTTGATTACATAATAGCTTTAGTTTGCATGGTTCCACAGACTATGATAAATTAATAAATAATTCTTTTAGACACAACAAGAAACATTCTTAGATTATTTTGATCTTTCCCAGTATTAGTTGTTGTCAAGAGTCATGCTTGGTTTGTGTCACTATTTGTTTCAGTCTCCCATGACCTTGTATCAAATCAAGTTAATTCTCTCTGTGAAACTCCAGTCACAAGTATTTCCCACTCTGTTTTCTCATTTCCATTGTGAACTCATTTTCTCACATTTTTATTTTTAACTCTTCGTGACATAACTTTTTGGAAATGTAACATCAAACTGCTGGAGAAAGAAGTATGAAAATTAACCAGTTTTAACACCATCCACAATCAAATGCTGCACTCCACATCATAGTAACATACTGTGAATATGATCCATGTAACATGCAATTAATTAACTATCCAACACATGACTGGTTAACCTCTTCCCAGTGGAGCTGTTACAGGTGTGGTATGTTACTAAATTACTAGTAGCAAGTTTTAGAGTTGTCATTTCACCAGAATTGGCAGATATACTGTTTACTATAGCCCACTGTTTATAGTTTAGAGTATGTATCGTATACAAATAGTGTGCTAATGGTATTGGCACCAACTACTTTTGATGTCAAATAGTCATGCAAATATTGTTGGTGTGGGAAGTAATTTAAAAGTAGCAATTGAATTGTAACTGCCAGTAGTTGCTACAAGCTGATAAAAAATAAATGTTAAAAGTCTTAACTTACAATTATCTTACTGCAATATTAGATTTCTCTTACAACTTTTTACAACTGCTCAAAGGACTTTCATATGTTTGAACTTTCAGATGTTTTCTGCTTGTGAAATATGAAATTCTATAGTTGTGGAACCAGTGGAGCTGTTACAGGTGTGGTATGTTACTAACTAAATTACTAGTAGCAAGTTTTAGAGTTGTCATTTCACCAGAATTGGCAGATATACTGTTTACTATAGCCCACTGTTTATAGTTTAGTGCCTCTTTTCACTGCATTGCAAAATGAATCTGCTATGAGGTCTAGAAAAAGTGAGACTAAGTGAATGATATACTGATAGCATTAGCCCTTTTGCTGATGAGCCACATAAGTAACTTCTTCCATTTTGCATTTACATTGTAGTCATTATTTTTCTGATGTTTCCAAATTTGTGGCACTGCATTAATCACTTGCCTGGGAGATGCTCTCACTCTCATGAACAATTTTCTGCACTCTGCATCCATGTGTTGAACATAATGTATCCTCCAGAACAGATCAAAATGCTGAATGACTGAAATAATCTGATAATATCAAACAGCAATTATTTCATACAGAAATTTTTAAAACTAGTAGAAGGGAGGCATTAGTTGTTGAGATGAAGCAAATTATTTTTCTTTCATTCAGTCTGTCACAGAGACTGGAATAACAGTTAATTATATCTGCAGTTGATGATAACACCTCTAGAGTAATAACAAATTTCAGTGCTTTACTGGAAATATTACTGGATGTAAATTGAGCTGTTCCTCCAGGGATTGAATAGTGTCCTAGGTTCAATAAAATGTGAAAATGAACTTGGATGATGTCCCACAAGTTCCTGTCTGTGTGTCTGTAAATGCTGTAACTCTTTGTCATGCCCACCATTTGATGATGAGCCTTAAGTGGGTAAAAAATGACATTTCTATTTTGCCTCTAATTTACTTATAACCCAGAAGCATTCTCTTTCAGTTTCTTTACATAGGGCTCAGAAATAGGTCATTCAGAGGCTACAGTAGGTGAGTGGATGTGATAAATTTAAGCTTTCGTTTCTCAAAACCTGAAGATCAAATTTTGACTCACAAAGTTCAAACTAAAAGTGCAAATAATATTTTCTTTGCATTAGTAGCACTCATGCTTTAACAGTATATCAGCCAAAAGTAAAAATGTTTGTGTTGAATTGAAGGGCACTTGACTGGCAACAAACAAATAGAACTTCTTTTAAAATTAATTCCAGATGTTAGTGGCTTGAAAACTACCTGAAAATACAAAGAAAGGGCACATTTTAGTTTGTATTTAAAGAGTGAAAGATAGAAAAAATATATTACCATATAGTTCAAATATATAGAGAATAGCCTACTACTTGAAAATGTTTCCTTAGAAATGCTAAGTTGCTGTCCGTATCTAGATTGCAGGCTACCAAATTTTGTTTGACAAGATAGCTGCTGAGTAAAAAAAAGCTGTTTTGGGAGAATATCTCTTGAGCTTTTTTCTGTAAAATACTTTATGCTGCAACACTTACGACTGCTGATAGTTAGATGAAAATGAAATAGTTACCTGCTGTCCATTGTTTTAGTGTTGATAAGATTGAAGACTTTTCCCAGAGAATGAATTTCCTGTGTCATGTTTACAATTACTTTGCTTAAAAAATCAACTGGTGTGAGTTCAATCTGAAATAAAATTTATTAACTGAAGTAGCATCATGCATACATTGTGGTGGAACTATAGAAAGAGAAACAAGACTGTAAATATACTTGGCAGAGTAAACACACACACAATTTGTTAAAATTATAACATTCTTATTTATTACAGTTAAAAAACAAATATTGCCACAAAAACAAATCAATATTAGTGTCAAAGGCCTTCAAACATATGTCTGATTCATATTGATAGGCCTAATCTTGAAAATATAGGACCACCTGAATGGCTAACACAATGCATTCGTTACAGCCTACTGTCAAATGTCAACTGTTCAAACTTAGACAATAATGCCTCCCTGTATTTTCTAATGTTCATTTGTACATTTTTTAACTTGCTAAGACTGCAGTATATGGGAGGTAACAATTACCAGACTTATTTTATTTCTATCATTCTGAGCAATATTATTATGAGAAGGAAAGCTGTTACTCACCATATAGTGGAGATACTGAGTCGCAGATAGGCACAACAAAAAGAAAGCTTTCAGCCATTGGCCTTCATCGACACTAGACACACATGTGCGAGCAGCCCCCCCCCCCCCCCCCCCCCCCACACACACACTCTCTCTCTCTCACTGTGTGTGTGTGTGTGTGTGTGTGTGTGTGTGTGTGTGTAGTGCTGATGAAGGCCAATGGCCAAAAGCTTTAATTGTGAGGCCTATCTGTGACCCAGCATCTCTGCTATATGGTGAGTAGCAGTTGAACGGAATGTAAAGTGTCTTGAAAGGAGGATATAAGATGAATATCAACAAAAGCAAAGTGAGGATAATAGAATGTAGTCGAATTAAGTTGGGTGATGCTGAGGCAATTAGATTAGGAAATGAGTCACTTAAAGTAGTAGAGGAGTTTTGCTATTTGGGGAGCAAAATAACTGATGATGGTCAAAGTACAGAGGATATAAAATGTAGACTGGCAATGGCAAGGAAAGCATTTCTGAAGAAGAGAAATTTGTTAACATCGAGTACAGATTTAAGTGTCAGGAAGTCGTTCCTGAAAGTATTTGTATGCAGTGTAGCCATGTATGGAAGTGAAACATGGACGATAAATAGTTTGTACAAGAAGAGAATAGAAGCTTTTGAAATGTGGTGCTACAGAAGAATGCTGAAAATTAGATGGGTAGATCCCATAACTAATGAGGAGGTATTGAATAGAATTGGGGAGAAGAGAAATTTGTGGCACAACTTGACTAGAAGAAGGGATCAGTTGGTAGGACTTGTTCTGAGGCATCAAGGGATCACCGATTTAGTATTGGAGGGCAGTGCGGAGGGTAAAAATTGTAGAGGGAGACCAAGAGATGAATACCCTAAGCAGATTCAGAAGGGTGTAGGTTGCAGCAGGTACTGGGAGATGAAGAAGCTTGCATAGGATAGAGTAGCACGGAGGGCTGCATCAAACCAGTCTCTGGACTGAAGACCACAATGACAAGATGCCATTTGGGCTCTGTTTTGCAGAGGAGAAGGGAGGTTCAAGAAAAATGAAGACCTACGTGACAGTCATAAAGCTTCAACTCTTGTTGCCCATCATAGGGAATAGGATGTAACAACATGACCAGAATGTGAAGACCTGCCAGTGCTGTCATAACGAGGGCCACTGAAAGGATGTAGATCCAGGGTTCTGTAGTTGGCTGCAATGAGGACTTCTCACTCAATGGGCAACTGCTTCTCCAGGAGAGGAAGCAACGCTGTGAGCTTTTGTCTTCCACAGTCTGTGGTTGCTTGTGATGCCTGGAAGAAGTCACATCCAAGAATAACATCATGACTACATTCTGCTTCCTATTGGTTGGAATACTTATGATTCACAGGCTTCAGCAGAATCACTTTCATATCATGGAACAGAATATTCTCTGGGTGCCAATGATAAGCATTTGACACTACAGAAAAAGAATTAGCTGAGTCAACTAGTGCCCGGACCGGTTGGTCTTTGATGGTGACACCGATGAGATTTCCTGTCACATTGGTAACTGACTTTCATCTGTGGCACCCACACCTCCATAGATAACCACCTCACTTAGTTTTCATGAATTTGGTGGCTAGGCAAGCGGCTGGCAGTGCTCAACAACAACAGGATTCAAGAAAGGCAATAGGAGTAATCCACTATATTACAGGCCCATATCATGAACGTTGATATGCAGCAGGATTTTGGAACATATATTGTGTTCAAACATTATGAATTACCTCAGAGACAATGGACTGTTGACACACAGTCAACACGGATCTAGAAAACATTCTTGTGAAACATAACTAGCTCTTTACTCACACAACGTTGTGAGTGCTGTCAACAAGGGTTTCCAAAGTCATTCCATATTTTTAAATATGCACACTCCTTCAGGACATCTGAAGCACCCCTTCTTCCTGGTGATAGCATATTAGTGAGCTTAAATTCCATTCCATCTCTAGCTGCCATCTTCACAGTTCCTCCAGTTGACTCCCAAGACTTTTGTCAAAACAACTGAGATGGGGAGACATCTGCTGACGGCAATTCCTCATCAATCTTTAAATATTTATCACTGTTGTCTCTGGCAGAAAGCTAACAATATATGAATTCTCCAAAATATAATAAATCATTTTACTTGCAAAAGACCACAGTAGTGCAACATAAAAACCAATCTAGTTGATGAGGTGAGGAACAACAGCAACATATGAAATGTGACTGAAAATTTATGTGAATATGTCCACAGATTGGAACCCTTCTGAAAAACTGTAAATCATCATTCTAGGCAGTGATTGTTGACCAAAGCAAAATTCAATGCAAGTTTCTTTGTAATTATCACAACCCTGATATTCTAAAATGGAGTTAGACAGGGGTCAATTGACCCTTCCCACTGTTCTATAGATACTTCATGAAATTTCCATGAAGTAGTGAACATTCAGAAAATTGCAATACACTGTCAAGAGTATAAATAATGAAGAAAAGTCATGAAGTCTCGTGGAAAGACATTAAAAATGAATTAGTTATTGCAGAAATAAAAGCTGAAAGTCTTTTAACCCTTCTCACTGTTCTAGTGTTAATTATTTATGAAAGCAGTCAAAGAATGTTTTTTCTTTAAATTACAAATGTTATAATTATCCACATTACTGTTCTCAAATTGTAAGTAACTCTTAGAGTGATGTGCAGCTTATAAGGTAGGTGGTGGAGATGTGAGTACCTCATGATTCGCCAGCCAGTGGTATCATTCTGCCACAAGTGTTTATTGCCATCACTTTGGGGATGCTCTATGAGCATTAATTGCCATTGCAATCTTCATTGTGGGTGACACAAAGGAATCACAACAAATATTACAGTAATTGAATCTAGTAGAGCCTCATGAATGGAAAAAAACGAGAGAAAGAAATGAAATGATCATGTGGAATTGCTGATCGGGAGGCCCCGTCTGGGAAAGTTCAGCTGCTGGGTGCAAGTCTTATTTCAAGTGACACCATACTGGACAACTTGTGTGTTGATTATTATGATATGATCATGATGACAACACAACACCCAGTCCACTGGTGGAGAAAATCTCCAACCCAGCCAGGAATCGAACCCGGGTCTGCTGCATGGTAGGCAAGCATGTTACCACTAAGCAAAGTATGGGAAACCCCATTAATATAAATTTGTTGAGAGAGTATATTGCCAGGAGATTAAGGAATTGGGGCATATGGAGTGTGGAGGAGACATAGAGGAAGCGTTCGCTTCCTCTCTCTGTGCAGAAAGTGTCATGCAATGCACTTAGTTATACACACATCACTTTAGTGACTATTTTTATATGAGAATAAATTTATCAGAGAGTTTTTTAAACAGTTATCCACAATAGTTTTAATCCAATTGTCCACAAGTTTTTATGAAATGGTAACTTCATGGTTCAGTATTGTAGTAATCAAGTAATAAACAAATATGATCCAAGTACACCAACATGGCTTTATTCATATACTTCTGAACAATAATGGAAACAAGCCTCTCATGACTCGACATGTAACAAGACAAAAGAATCATACTGAAGGTGTAACTCAAGTGATACACAGAACAACTCATGTGAGTGATGCAAACTAAAAGAACATAGCAGGAGTCAGCGCTGCACTGCGTGCATATAGGTGTGAGTTGCCAGTAGATGACACTGCAGAGACTGTGCCATGTACACACTTCCTACAGGTGGCCTCAAGTGGTTGGCTGCACTGATGCAGTTGACAGTTGACTTAAGCACACACACATGGCAATACTAAACTTGGTGCATTCACACTCACATGCACTAATAGGAGGATACAGCACACATCTCCCTCATGTGATGAGGGCACCCAGGTGATGGAGGAGACACTGGCAGCCCAAAAAGAGAGACACCATTTGTTCCAGAGTGGCAGCAGCCAGTGGCAGGGATAGGATGCCATGCCAGGTGGGCACTGGAGCAGAGGGCTGGAATGTGGGGAGACGTGGGCATGCCTAAGGGAGATGGGTCTGTACTGCATCCAACGACAGCACTGGGGAGGAGGGTGCTGTCACCATCTCTGTGTTGTCATCCACAGGCAGGTCAAAGTGCAGAGGAGATGGGGCTGGACCCACCAGTGATGATGGCTGAGGTGATAATGGTGAGGGGGCCAGTGGAGACGGCCCGACCGGAACAGCAGGCTGCAGTAATGGATGCGAGGCTGGAGGCAGACCAGCACCTGGTGGTGCAGGGAAGCTGGAACCCAAGGGCACTGCACATGGAGGAGGCAGCCAGTGGGATGGGGGTGCCTCCACAGCAGGCAATGATGGGCTCAAGGTGGAGGGCAGCTGGGTGGGCTGTGGCAACTAGGGCCACACCCATGAACTGGTAGCTTCTGGAGAGCAGGGTCGCAACTGATCAAAATGGCGTGCCACCAGCCCATTGGCCTTACAGACATTACAAAGACAATATCCCCAACAGTGGTCAGTATCCACCTGGGCCAGCAACCAAACCCTTGCACCCACACAGCCAATCCCAGTGCAAAGTTACCAGTTGATCCCAGTTGTGGCAGGTGCAGCACATGGCACAGAAGGTGGAGGAGCATGCATGGCTGCTGACTTTGAAGCATCTCAGCCGGGCTCTGCTCCCCCATAGGTGTGAAGTGATAGGTGCTCAGAAAATGGTAAAGGACATCGTCCAGGAAAGAATCCACTACGTATGCATTAGTCATTCTACTTTGCCATTTGATTGAGGGTGGAATGGCAGAGCTGTAACATGATGAATGCCATGACGGAAATGAAACAATTGAAAGGTGTGTTAGAAATGAACTGAGGCCCATTGTCAGAAACTAAGGTACAAGGCAACCCCTCAATACAAAAGATCCTCAAAAGCATATGAATTATGATCTCAGCTGATATTCATGCACACCAGAGAATGTTCGGAAACTGTGAAAGTCCATTTACAACCAACTGCCAATAGGAATTCAAGAAGGGTCCACTAAGTGTACATGAATGCATTCCCATGGCTGGTGCTCCACACTAGCGAGGGCCAGGGGACAGAGATGCCCTGGGGGTTGTCTCTTGTTGGGCACACTGCTTACAAGCCGTGACAAAATGAACAATTTCACCATCAGTCCCTGGCCGAGAAACATGCCTACTAGCTAAAAATTTAGTGTGTAAAACTCCCCAATGGCCCTGGGAGAGAAAGCTTTGCAACTCATGCCATAATGTGCTGGAATTGAGAACTCTGGGAGAGAAGTCTTCCGTGGACAACAGCAAACACCATCAAAAACAGAAAGGTGATACTGTAAGGAAAAATAGTTGCACAGTGCTTCCAAAGCCCAACCCAGTGGTTTATCTGGCCAGTCCTGTTGAGCAAACCGAACCACCTTGCATAGAGCCGGGTTGGCGGTAACAGCAATTGGTATGCGTGAGTTCACAATTGGAAAATCCTCGATTGTGGCCTGCATTTAAATATCAAGATGGAAGCAAAGCAATTCTTCATGATCACTGTCAGGATCAGGACCCACAGGAAAGTGGATAAAGTGTCCACACTGGCATGTTTAAACACAGGTCAAAAATTGTTTGTAGCAATATGAGAACAACGTCCAGTGTTGTAGGTGGGGTGCTGCCTTTTCAGTCAAGGAAGTGTGAGGGTTGAAAAAGGAATCCAAGGGGTTATGATCAGTAATAAAGTGAAACATGGAGCCATACAAAAAAAACATGAAATTTCTGGAGAGCATAGACTACAGCAAGAGCTTCTTTTTACTCCTGAGAGCAACACAGCTGGGCCAGAGTGAGAGGTTTAGAGGTGAAAGCAACAGGTCGTTCAGAGCTGTCCACATATTGGTGTGCTAGGATTACACGAAGGCCATACTGTGAGGCATCAGTCACCAAAACTTTGTGCTGGTCCCGAGAGAACATAGCTAAACAAGAGGCTGAGAGTATTTTGGATTTCAAAATTTCAAAAGCACATTTTAAGTCTGAGCTCCAACAAAAATGACATTCTTGCATAACAATTAATGCAATGAGTGGGCCAATGTGGCCACCTCTGGCTAGAATTTATGGTAGTATGCTATCTTCCCCAGGAAGGCCTGAAGCTCCTTCATGGACAAGAGGCAAGGCATAGACATAACAGTGGATGTGTGGTCTGGCAGAGGGCAAACCCCATCCAGTGAGGTTGGAAAAATTAAGATCGTGTGAGGTTATATCTTAAGCTTGCAGATTGTAAGACAGGAAACAAAGTGTGCAGATTTGTCAAGTGATTGGCTGTGGAGGAGCCCATGACAAAAATATCATCCAGATAATTAATGCAACCCAGGACAGACATCGTCAATTGCTCTAAACATTATTGGAAAATAGCCACACCAAAAGGAAGGAGGAAATATTGATAGATACCAATAGAAGTATTCAGAACCAGAGTTCACTGAGACTCTTCATCCACAGGAACCTGCAGATATGCTTCAGATAAATCAGTTTTAGAAAAGTATTGGCATCTTGTCATTTTCAGCAACAGTTCCTCCTGGCATGATTGTCTGCATGTTGACAATAGTACTCAAGTTGCCACAGAGGTGAAGTTTCCCCGACAGCTTCCGAACTGCAAGCAGCAGAGATACCATTCACTAGCAATAACAGGTTGCACCACCTCTTGAGATTGAAGTCCATCCAATTCTGCTCTCACTTGATCTTCCAGGGTGACAGGATAGGCTGCACATGACAAAAATGAGCAAAGCCGTAGATTTCAAAGAAATATGAGCATAAAAATTTGCAGCACAGCCTATACCTTCTGAAAACAGTTGTGAAAAATCCTCACACAGTGTTTCCAATTGAGAATACAGTACCTGATTGGACACAAGGTGAACTGCATCAATGATAGAAAATCCAAATGTCTGGAATGCACCTGTCCCGAACAAGTTCTCAACACCAGCATGGAACGAACCACTGACTTGTAAGAGGCAGATGCCCTAAATTGTCCCAACCGTGGTTCAAAATGGTTCAAATGGCTCTGAGCACTATGGGACTTAACATCTATGGTCATCAGTCCCAGAGAACTTAGAACTACTTAAACCTAACTAACCTAAGGACATCACACAACACCCAGTCATCACGAGGCATCCCAACCGTGCAATGTTCTGTTTGTTATAACTGATCAGCTTACACAGGACTGATTGCAATGGCAGTGAACCTAATCAATAACATCACTGCACCACCTGTGTTGACCTGAAGCTGGAGCACTTGGCAAAAAATACTTAACTCAATAAACAACCTGGAATAAGTCACAAGAATTGGAGTCACACATTTTATGATCATGTCCGTATCCTGAGCAACCTTCAGCAAATGACACACAGAGGTAATGTGGCCTTTCTTCTGGCATGCATAACAAGTAGCCCAGCTCTTAGGACATGCCGGAAACAGAGAATGCTAATACTGATGCTGGCACTGTGGCAGTCGTGGCTGCTTGGGCTGGTCTTGGTCTGCTCAGTGCTAGGCCCGCATGTTTACCACAGCCACTGCCGCTTGCTTGTGCAAGCTCTCTGTCATCCAAGAGAGTAGATTTTGTGACACTACTGCCACATTGCCCCATGCTTCAATTTGGTCACCTGCTGCTTGAAAAACTTCAAAAGATTGTGCTATTTGCAAAACTTCTGCCAACAGGGGTTTTTCACAGAGTAAAGCCTTCTGGTGCACTCCATTGTCTGGAGCTAAACAGGTAATTGCATCGCACACCATACAATCTGCATAAGAGCCATAATGGGTATCAGTAACTTGCAGTAGAAGAGATCCACAGTCAGAGGTATTGGAACAATTTTTGCTTATAACTTTCAACTTGGCCATTTATGACCAGGGTCCCTTTCCTCAAATTGATACATTTATACTTCATCATCATCCTTGATTGTCTGTAACACGATCACAGAATCACTTGGTGTAATGAAAGTGGGAGTGATTACATATACAAAAGATGGAATTAATTCAAGGCCATAGACCTAAACCAGTACAGCTCTTTGAGTACTGTACCTCAGTAATAGACTTGGAAAAATGGATGAAAAATAAAAAGTTAAGCAAATTTTTTATTTTCATTACTAAAATCAGTTACCATACACAAGCTGTCAATTGCTGAACTTATGCATTTCAGAAGTCGATGGTAACATTGACACTGAATAGATGGTTGAGATGTTCAAGTGCTGACAAATTTGATAATTTTAGTAGTCTCAACCTGCTGTAGATATAATAGCTAGTTAGATGTTTAATTTTAGTGCATCTGCAGCTGTATAAGTATTAGCATATGAAAGTTTACAGAAATTAAGTGTCAAATAATGCTATTAACATTGTTACAATGACAAAAAATTTAAATACTGTAGTAAATAAGAGTTAATATTTTTTTAGAGAGTAGTTATGAGCAGAGGATGAAAATAACTAATTGTTTTGATGTATGTTACTTTTGTATAAGCTATCACATACACATGTTTCTTCCAAAAAATAAATGTAATAAGTCAGTTGTTTCTGATTAAATAAAACAATAAAAAATCGTGAAATTATAAATTTTTTAGCAATCACTAATCTGTCTAGTCTAAAAAATGTCATCAGAATGGGCAAGAGTGCAAACTGCCACAAAGATGTGAAAAATGCTTATCAGGGTGAAGAAAGCTTACACATTTTTCATGTTAGACACTGAGGAGCAACAGGTTTGGATGGAGACATGACAAGCTTTTGGCACTGCAGTAGTTGTACCTATCACTGCATGATTATGAAGAAGGAGCAGTTGATCTTCAAATTCAAAGTTGATCTGACAGTAGCACAGGCTGAATTAAAATAGTTAAGAGTGACTTGTGGCAGCAGTAAGGTGAAGAACAGGATATATGACTAGACTGTTGTCAAATCTGCCAAATCAGGCAAGAGGTTCAAAAGATACTGCAAGTCTGTTAGCTTTAGTCTAGACATCTGCAACAGCTTCACTGTTCTGCAGACTATAGGCGAAAGTGTGCAGACAGACACAGAAGTTCAGGAATGCACTGACAAGAGAGGAAAAAAAATGTAGGTTAAGATTAATAGAAATTAGAGCATTAAAAAGTCTTCTGCTGGGGATAATCATGGGCTGAAAATGTTTGAACCTAATACATAACTTGTTGGGTAAGGAATATCAGGTAATTAGCATTCCCAGACAAGCACACCTGTGATTTAGGCTCTCTGGAAAAATTTCTTGGTAAGGATTATTTAGTGATTATTGAGGGTACAGGGAACAAGTTGAATCATAACCTTGATTATGCAATTGAGAATGGTACCAGGAACATGAAAATGCTCCACATGCTACTGTGAAAATTGTATCACTCTTGGAGCAATATGACAACCCCTGGATGAAGTATTCTGTCAAATGTATAAATTCTGAGCTTCTGGAGTCATTAACAGGGCACTATGTGCCCAATCCCTGATATTTCCAATATTTTCACTTGGCCTTTTTAGGGTTAATGTTTCTGAAAGCCAGAACTGCCAAATAACAACAGATACAGATCAGAGGGAAAATAAAAAATTATAATTTGGACAGCTGAAAGGGTGACATTCATAATACATTTTGACTTTCACATTGCAGCATAAGAAGCTTGTTATACAAGGAAGATGAGCTTCTTGTATCACAGTAGGAAACTGAAAAATCTAAAAGCATTTATATAGATGTACTATGCATTACCTGAACATCATTCAGAAGTTACAGACATTGAACCAATGCACTTAAATGGATACAAAATCACCTTATTGTAGTCATAATACAGAGTGATTCCATGGTGGTGGACTTGTTAAGTAGAAGAGATGTGTTTCACAGTAGCAAAGATGAACAAGGGCTCATAGCTATTAAATTATGCATTTTAGACGCCATGTTTACTTAACATTTCTTCTTTTCTTACGATATTGCAGTGCCTGTGTTATTCTGATGACGATGCACTGCGGCGACCACAGCCCTTGTGAAACATATCAGATGAATTCACAATTGGGAATAATGACCACCATCAGCTGTAGAATGGAATGGCGACAATGAAAATTTGTGCCGGACCGGGAATCGAAGCCAGAGTTCCTTCTTATTGTGAGCAGTCACCTTACCATTTGGCTATACATGCACATTACGAACACATCAGATGAATTTGCAATTGTGAATAATGACTACCATCAGCTGTAGAATGGAATGATGACAGTGAAAATTTGTGCCAGATTGGTACTCGAACCTGGATTTGGCTATCCATGCACGGATTCCTCACTGCAGAGACAGAAACTGTGGGGAATATTCACAAACGTTTGTGCAAAGCCTACAGAGCATCTGCTGTTGACAGAACAGTTAGCAGCTGGGCACAGAGGGTGAGGTCATCAGGAGGTGGTTCGGTGGAGTTCCACGATTTGTAGTCATCAGGGAGACTATCCATGGATGTCACACCTGACAGTCCTGACCTAGTCCCCTCGGACTTCCACTCATTTGGGTCATTAAAGGATGCCATTCGTGGAAGACATTTTGAGGACAATGAGAAGATGATTCACACAGTGAAGCAGTGGCTCTGCCACCAGGACAAAGAATGGTACCGACACGGCATACGTGCCCTTGTTTCACACTGGAGGAAGGCCACAGAACAGGATGGAGATTACGTGGAAAAAATGGGTGTGCAGATAAAACACCAATCTTTCATGTGTCTAATTCTCATTATGTTCAATAAAGAATTGTTGAATAAAAAAAAAAATTGGTTCATTACTTTCTGGGCAACCCTCATACTTAGACAGGCATTTCATACCCCACCACAAGGCATCAGTTCTGCTAAATTAACTCTTACAAAACTTACAAAAAATGATTAGGCCACTGAAAAGCAGTAATTCTTCTGGCTGTGATGGTATCTGAATCAAGGTACTAAAATCCTATAGTGACTCGGTAGTACTCCACTCGAACCCCCATCCCTTGAGAAACCTTTGTACTGAGTCAATAGGTCAAGGTGTATTAGCTGAATAACTGGAGCATGGCCTAATAATACTCATTTACAAAAATGCAGCTAAGTAAGTGACTGGTAATTATAGACCCTCCTCCTGCGTTCCCTTATTCTCAAAAATATTTCCATAGATAACTTACAATAAAATACTGAATCACCTTTTTATGTTCTGGGAATAACCTTTTAACAACATCTCAGTTTGGTTTCTGTAAAAGCTTCTATATTGAGAAAACAAAACATGATTTCATGAACTCAGAAAAACTGCCCTGCTGACATTTTTGTCATTTTGTTGAGACCTTTGATAGTGTAATCATAAAATACTACTAACAACAGATAACAAGAACTTGCATTAAAATGATATTACAGTAATAAGACTAAATTTGGAGTGAGAAAACATTAAATGCAGTGTACCACAAGTTTGGCGCTTGGGTCACTCCTGCACTCAGCCTAAATAACTGATTTATCTGAGACATTAGAGGAATCTTCAAAAACTGTAATGTTTACTGATGAAGGGCCCAAACAGATCCCTAGCAGACAGAGCCAGGAAAATAGTAGAATGGGCTTACAACTGGTTTGCAGGAAATAGCTTTACCCTTAACCGTACAGAGGCTCATATAATGCAGTTCCAGACCAACAAAAATAACTTACAGGTACCAGAGGAAGAAATCAGTGGACACACACACACACACACACACACACACACACACACACACACACACACACAAAAAATGAAGCTTCATGTGGGAAGTCTCAAGGCATCCAAATGGATAATAAACTGAGGTGGTAACAGCACATGGATAAGTTAACTAAACACACAGCTCTGCCTGCTTCATATTTAGAAATTTCTCTCATTGTGGTGACCTGCAGATAGGATTGTTAGCATACTTTCACTCAATACTTCCATATGACATAATCTTCTAGTGTGATGCAGCTAATGTCAAAAAAGTATTTATTCTACAGAAGTGTGTGGTAAGAATATTGTGTTATTAGCTGCTACAACAACAGTTTATAAGAATATTTGGACTCTGATGTGTGTGTATTAAATAGAAAGTGATGAAGTTACCAGTTTATAAACAGCAATACTTCTCTGTGTAAAGTCATGCAAATGTTTTATTTGAAATTAGAAAAAAATAGCAGCTGAATTGTTTAAGAGGTGAAGTAGCGGGTTTTTCAAAGTAGTTTTTCTCCTCCTACATGCGCATACATATAAAAAGTAATCCAGATGTAACTCTCATAATTATGAGTGTAAGTAGATGACCACTAGTCATAATTTGTTGACATAAATCACGGCAGTAGCCTGTTGTCACTGATTCTCCTTGCTGAAGACCAATTTAACTTTGAAGCCTCTCCTTCATTGTAGAATTTATGGAATATGACATGTGAATGAATGGACCATAACGAAGTTTCTAATTCCATTTCTTATCAATATGCACAAACACAAATTTTGAACATTCTCTTTTTACTGTGAAATTTCCATGGTGTTCTGTATTTATTGATGAAATTACACAAGGCTTGCAAGCCCTGTATTTTATCAAAGTTAATTTGTAAACTGAGCAGTAATACCTCTTAGGGACTCAGTTACTGTTATTCAATCATGAAGTCTATCTTTCTCTTGTCATATCAGATTGTAGTCATTTCACATAAAAAAATAATTAAAGAAAAAAAAAGTAAAACCAAAGTGAGCACATTATTAGATCCTGTACAGTACTGGTGGCAGCTTTCACCCTTCATGACAAGATGATTTATGTATTGGGAATTGCTTATGAAACTGAAGAAACTGCATATCATGAGTCTCTGTTTCTTATTGGACAAATGTGGAAACTAAATTAGTAACTGCACTTTCAGTTTTGTACAACTTTACTTTTTCAAAGAAAGTTATTTGCATTAAAACTGTTTAAAAAATCACAGATAATCCTGACTGGTGATGTTTTACTGTTTAAATATTTTCCTATGTGCCTTGTAAGTTGAAAGGAAGAAAGTCAGTAATAAAAAACAGTGATGACTCTGAATCATACTTATGAAATGAACAATTATTATTGTCAGCCCAAATAGCAATGTATCTTTAGGAGCATACTCCACTCTGTCTAGAAGGAAGGAAGATTAAGGTTTAATATCCTGTTGACAATGGGGCCATTAGAGATAGTGCCTAAGACTGAATTTGTTCTTTTGAAAAGAATCATTACCATATTTTAAGTGATGTAGGGAAACCACAGAAAATCTAAATCTTGATAACCAGATAAGGATTTTAACTCCTCTCTGGAATATGAGTTCAGTACAACTGTGCCACCATACTAGATTTCTGTCTAAATAGTAATGAGGTCATACCATATATGACTGCTTTACTCAAATACTACTGTACTCTATCTTTTAATATTTTTACTCAAATATTATCAAATGAGTGAGAGATTTTGCTTTTATTAGATTAATTATCTTCTTTATTACATTAGAAGCAGTCAGTGGCAGTTGACTGAATGTATGTGATACTGTTCCTCTTGTCTACTCCAAAGTTTGCTCACTTTAGCTACGCTATTTTCCTTTGAAATATCTATAACAGTGATCAATATTTTCATGGAAGTATTAATTTCCAGTATATCCCAAAATTTTATTATTATTATTATTATTATTATTATCATTATCATCATTATTATTATAATTATTATTACTTTAAATAACTCATCCCTATATACAATAGTACTCTTCTTAGACATTTACTAATTATGTGGCAACATACTTTTAATATCCATGCACTATCTGATGCCTGTACTGGTACAATGTTTTAGAGTTTTCACTGGAAAATAACTGTTAACGTGGAGATAACTCAATTTAGAAAAACAACAAATTTGAAAATGAATACATAAGTCCCCTGTCCCCCTTCCAGTTCCCCACATATGCTGTAAAGGAATGACATTAGTAAAATTAGTGATATTTATCATGCTGCTTAGGGACCTGACATGTCTTTTCCGTCTTCTAAACTGTCATCTGCCCCTCTAGATCAGCTATTTGGAAGGGAGGGGGTTTAATTACGAATTTACTGGAGGTAAGAGTCACTAAATTGAAAGTCTATAAAATAAATAAATAAAAATAAAATATAAAAGTAGAACCAACTGGTGAGTAAATCTGTAAACTTTTAATTTATAATCTCATATTTACCCATTAAGCTCCCTAACACCATGTAAATATTATAATGAAACATTACCGAAATGTAACATATTTATGAAAAATATAGTTTTTTAACTAAAAAATCTGAACTGCTAAAATATGGATATAGACACTAAAAGAAGATCAGTTAGAATGAGTTTTATGAATTCATATCTCTTGGCATTACAGTTCAGTTGACCTATATGATGCACTGAAGTAAAGCTGCACATACTACCTGCAATACATTTATCTCTGACTCTCAATGAAAATCCTGTCAAAAACTAAATATTGTATTTTATGGTAGTACAAGGTGTCTCCTTCTGGGAAATTTGTAACAGAATGTTGTATGGAGAATTTATTGTATTGTGCAATTATAAATTTCCACAAGACTGAATTGGGAAACCACCACAGCTACTTATCAACCTGCCCAACATCTGGTTCTTGCCACGGACGCCTCTCAATAAGGGGTTGGTGCAGTCCTTGTGCACCGTTTTTCTGACGGTTCTGAACAACCCATTTCTTATGCCTCCAAAACACTCACGGATGCCCAACAAAAGTATTCTCAAATTGAAAAAGAAGCTTTGGCCATTATTTATGCTCTTCATAAGTTTGGTGTTTTTCTCTATGGATCCAAATTTCATCTTGGTACGGATCACAAACCACTTGTTTCCTTGTTTCATCCATCAATGTCACTTCCCGACGAGGCTGCACACCGCCTCCAGCGTTGGACTCTGTCTCGTTTCAATTATGAGATTCATTTCCAGCCAACGGCTCTACATGCAAATGCTGATGCACTGTCTCCCCTTCCCATGGGTCCCGATCTGGCATTCGATAGGGACGAACTTTTGTGTTTCCACCTGGATGTTGCCGAGCAGCGGGTTGTGGACGGGTTCCCCATCACTGGGGACCGGCTGGCAGCTGCTACGGGTTCTGACCCTACCCTCTCCCGGGTTTTACACTGTATTCAGAAGGGTTGGGCAGATCGTCCGTCCGATAAGACTTCTGATCCGTTGTGGAACTACTATGCTTTGCGTTACCGCCTCACGGCTAGGGATGGTGTTATCCTCCTTTCAACCAAAAATGTTTCGCCGTGTGTTGTGGTACCTGCGTCTCTGCATTCCTCGGTCTTGGACCTCCTTCACCAAGGGCACTGGGGTGTCTCTCGCACAAAATCTCTGGCGCGCTGTCATGTCTACTGGTCCGGCATTGACTCTGAAATAGCACACATGGTCGCTGCCTGCAGCCCTTGTGCATCACAGGCCGCCGCCCCGAAGTGATCTTTGTCACTGTGGCCTTCACCTGAGAAGCCCTGGGAGCGTATTCATGCTGACTTTGCGGGACCTTTTTTAGGTACTTATTGGCTTCTCATTATTGACACCAACTCTAATTTTCCTTTCATTGTCCGTTGCACATCGCCTATCACTGCGGCAACCACCAATGCTCTAGCTCACATTCTCTCTTTGGAAGGCCTTCTTGCTACTCTTGTTACTGACAATGGTCCACAATTTGCCTCTTCCGATTTTGTGGATTTTTGTTCCTGTCATGGTGTCAGGCATGTCACGGCCCCTCCGTTCCATCCACAGTCAAATGGTGAGGCTGAACGACTGGTCTGCACATTTAAGGCTCAGATGAGGAAACTCCTGACTTCTTGTGCTGCTGATGCGCTTCTCCAATTTCTGGCTTCTTACTTTTTCACCCCCATGGGCGACCACAGCCCGGCTGAGCTCTTACATGGCCGACAGCCGCGCACGCTACTTCATCTTCTGCGGCCTTCCACCTCACAGCCGCGGGTGCCTTCGCTTGGCCGGTTCACCGCCAGCGACCTTGTATGGGTACGGGGATATGGTAGGCAGCCAAAACGGAGTTCTGGCCGCATCTTACGACACTGTGGCCGACGCCTGTATGAAATCCAGATGGACACGGGTGTTGCAGTGCGTCATTCGGACCAGCTTCGGCCTCGTGTGCTAGCAACGCCTGTTCCGGATGCTACTACACCACCTTCGGCTCTACCTGACGCTTGGGATCCTGGAATCTCTCATTACTCACAACGCAGTCCTCTCACCATCATATCGGTGCCAGCACAAGAACTGACACCACCAGGAGACTTGCCCATGCAGGAACCAGATGACCATCATCTGTCGGAGCAACTCTACTCGCCTCCTTCTCCTACAGACACAGACACATCGCCCATATCTCCTGTTATAACAACCGGACTTGCCGCAATGGGCAGATTGGTGCATGGGGCCCCAGCAGATTCGACCCCCACATCTCCTGTCATCTCGACCTGTTATCATCGGGGACACTTCCGTCCGTACGGAGAGCCTCCTCCTCGAGACTTCACGGCCAGTCAAACAACACCTATGGACGTCAGCAATCTACAGGCCACCTCCATCAAGACCTGTGCAAGAACTTCAAAGGGGGGGGGGGAAGTGTTGTGACTCGCTGATCTTTCAAAGTGCCGCCGCGCAGTTATGGGCATCCTCTACATGCGGCGCTGTCTGCCAGCCATGCAGCAGCAGTGTCACCTAAGTGGGCAGCCAGCCAGTGGCCACTAGACTTGGACTCAGTTATGATTTGACTGTTGAAGTGAGACACATCTTAATCTCTTTACTTGATCTGTGACTTTCATGTATTGCATTGTCCTTGAAATATATTTGTTCAACTTGAAGTTTTAACGCACCAGCCTCCACAAACTTATAATTTCAATGAACTTTCATTTTTCCATCGAACTGGAGCATTTTAGTGTAAATTAACTCACCTGCCAGTTAATGTTTGGTGCTGAAGATGTATAAATACAGCTCTGCAGCATGAGCAAAAAGAAGTCATTGGGGTTCCAGCAAGATTTATCCTGTGGTCCAGAAACATTTCCACATCTGAAAGAAAGTTGAAAAAAATGCTAGTAAAAACCAAAAGATTAATTCCATGTATGGATTATTTACAGTAATAGCTTTCTGACAGACAAGAGCAATGTATTGTTCTTCTAAAATGTAAGTCGAAGATTACTGCAAAAACAAACAAGTGTATAGTATTTTCCCATTCATTGCTTCTTCACATTAAGTAAATCTTATTTTAAAGGATCAGTAACTGTGATCCAGGCATTAGTAAAGCTAATTCCTAGGATAAAAGATTTTTATTCACTCACTGTGCATATCACTGATTTTTCCCCAATGCAAAGATCTACAGCATCTATTACCATACTTTTACCACCACCACCACCACCACCACCACCACCACCACCATTCTCACAGTACTCTTCCACAACCAAAAGCCAGTCGTTTAAACCATTGCACTTCACTTCAGCATCTTGGGAAAGCATTGCAAAAACTCGTCATGTATTCAGGCTGAATCCTTGCACAAGAAACTGTGCCAAGTGGTTGCAATAACGCACAGGTCACATCCATCTACAAGAAGGATAACAGAAATGACCCACAAAAATGCCATCCTATATCACTGATCTTCAACTGTTATCAAATCTTAGAATATATTCTGAGCTAAAATGTAGTGAGACATACAACTTCCACCATGATATGTTAGCAAAACATCTTGCCCAAAACTCCAAAAAATTCTGGTCCTATGTAAAGTCACTAAATGAGGTGAAGCATTCACTCTGCCACTCATCAACCAGTCTGATGTGACAATGAAAGAC
Source organism: Schistocerca americana (assembly GCF_021461395.2). Taxonomy (NCBI): domain Eukaryota; kingdom Metazoa; phylum Arthropoda; class Insecta; order Orthoptera; family Acrididae; genus Schistocerca; species Schistocerca americana. Next base: position 115,345,099 of record NC_060130.1, on the reverse strand, counting down.
ACAAAAGGAAAGTTGCAGTTTTAAATTTCTCATTTAAAAAATCTTACATGCAGGACGATCACACAGACATAACTTCATTTGACTGTCACACAGACTGCCATAAGGAGGACATAGAAATAAGCATCCCTGGCATTGAGAAGCAACTGAAAGAATTGAAAACAAATAAATAAGTAAGTCCAGCTGGAATCCCAACTTGGTATCACAGAGACCACTCTTTGACATTGGCCCCTTAACCTGCATTTATCACAAATACCTCACCCAGTGCAAAAGTCCCTAGCAACTTGAAAAAAGTGCAGGTGCCTACCTTATATAAGAAAGCTAAAAGAATGGACCAGCAAAATGAGAGACCAATTCCTTAACATTGGCTTGCTGCAGAAGTCTTGAGCATATTCTAAGTTTGAATATAATGAATTTTCTTGACACAAATCAGCATGGATTTAGAAAGCACTGCTCATGAAAAATTCATCTTGCCCTTTGTTGCACAATATCCTGTGAACCATGGAGGTAGGTTAACAGCAGATTCCATTTTCCTAGATTTTCAGAAAGTGTTTGACATAGTGCTGCACTGCAGACTTTTAATGAAGATATGGACATAATGGAGCGGGTTATCAGACATGAGAGCAGGTGGAAGACTTTCCAAGTAATACAATGCTATGTCGTCCTGGATGTTGAGTGTTCATCAGAGACACTGGTATCATCAAGAGTGCCCCAGGGAGGTGTGATAAGACTGCTCTCGTTCTATACATACGTATATGATTTGACAGATAATGTAAGCTACAATCTGTGACTATTTGCTGAAGATACAGTTGCTTGTCCTGTTTCAGAGGAAACCTCTCAGCCTATAAGATCCAGGCAATCACAGTGTGTGGGATTATTGGTAGTTGGGAGCTCCAATGTTAGGCACATTATGGGGACCCTTAGGGACATGGCTGCCAAGGATGTGAAGAAAGCCAATGTGCACTCTGTGTGCATACTGGGTGGAGTCATTCTAGATGTGGAACAGGTCCTTCCAGTTGCCATGAGGTGCATAGGGTACAGCGAACTGCATGTGGTGGCTCACATCGGTAGCAATTATGTGTGTCGCTTTGAATCGGAAGAGATTCTCTATGGTTTCGAGCAGCTAACAGAAGTGGTAAAGGCTGCCAGTCTCACTTGTAAGATGAAAGCAGAGCCCACCATTTGCACCATAGTTGAGAGGACAGATTGCACACTTCTGGTACGGAGCTGACTGGAGGGTCTGAATCAGAGGCTTAGACAGTTCAGTGACCATGTAGGTTGCAGATTCCTCAACTTGTGTCAGGGGGTGGTTGGGTTTCAGGTTCTGCTCAATAGGTCAGAAGTCCACTACACACAGAAGGTGGCTAAATGGGTAGCAGGGGCTATGTGGTGTGGACTAAGCAGTTTTTTAGGTTAGAAGGTCTTGGGGAAACACAAAAAGGGCTTCAGTCTCAGAGGATGCAGATAAAACGCAGGAAGAATGTAGATCCAGGAACCATCAGTATAACAGTTATAAATTGTCATAACTGTGTTGGGATAGTACCAGAGCTCCAAGTGCTAATAGAAAGCACTGATTCTCAAATAATTATAGGTACTGAAAGCTGGTGAAAGCCAGAGATAAGTTCAGCTGAAATTTTTGTGAAGGACCTAACGGTACTCAGAAAGGACAGGCTAAACACAGTTGGTGACGGCGTGTTTGTTGCTGTTAGACGTAGTTTGTCTTGTTGCAGAATTGAAGTAGATAGTTTCTGTGAGTTAGTAAGGGCAGAGGTTATTCTTGGTGTTGTGACTTGGCAAGACAGCCAAGCCACTAGGAGGTAGCCGAAAGGCACGCGTTTAAGCTCACGCAGGCTGGTGTGAGGTCTGGAACAGGTAAAGTAATTATACTACCAAAAAAGGTACGTAGCTTCTGGAATACTTAACTTTAATACATAATTGGTGAACATCGGTCTGACGGTACATGCATCACAAGATAAATAGCAAATGATAATGGCGCCTTGCTAGGTCGTAGCAAATGACATAGCTGAAGGCTATGCTAACTATCGTCTCGGCAACTGAGAACGTAATTTGTCAGTGAACCATCGCTAGCAAAGTCGGCTGTACAACTGGGGCGAGTGCTAGGAAGTCTCTCTAGACCTGCCGTGTGGCGGCGCTCGGTCTGCAATCACTGACAGTGGCGACACGCGGGTCCGACGTATACTAACGGACCGCGGCCGATTTAAAGGCTACCACCTACCAAGTGTGGTGTCTGGCAGTGACACCACACTTGGCAACCGGATTAAAATAATAACTAGGTTCTTTTACTGATCTCCCAATGCAGATGATCCAACTGCTGAAAGGTTCAAAGAAAACTTGAGTTAATTGTAAACACATGCCCAACTCATACAATTATATTTGGTGGGGTGACTTCAATTTGGCCTCGATATATTGGTACATATACATTGGTACATATACATGTTTAAATCTGGAGGCATGCATAAAGCATCATCCAAAACTGTGCTAAAAGGATTCTCTGAAAATTATTTCGAGCAGTTAGTTCATGAGCCCATGTGAATAGTAAACAGTTGTGAAAACACACTTGACCTCTTAGCAACAAATAATCCTGAGCTAATAATGGGTATCAAAACAGATATAGGGATTAGTGAACACAGGGTCATCATAGCGAAATTGACTATTATAACCCCAAAATCCTTGAAAAATAAACGAAAAATTCACCTATTCAAAAAAGCAGATAAAAATTCACTTGACACCTTCCTGAGAGACTGTCTCCACTCCCTCCAAATTAACAATGTAAGTGTAGAACAGGTGTGGCTTGAATTCAAAGAAATAGTATCAACAGCAATTCAGAGATTTATACCACATAAATTAACAAATGATGGAGCTGATTCCCCTTCGTACACATAATGTGTCAGAACACTGTTGGAGAAACAATAAAAAAAGCATGATAAATTTAAATGATTGCAAAATCTCCAAGATTGGTGATCTTTTACAGAAGCTCGAAATTTAGCATGGACTTCAATGTGAGATGCTTATAATAGTTCCCATAACGAAATTCTGTCTCAAAACCTGGCACAAAATCCAAACACGTGCTGGTTATATGTAAAGTATATTAGCAGCAAGACACAGTCAATGCTTTTCTGCACAATAGCAATGGAAATACTATGGATAACAGTGCTACTAAAGCAGAATTACTAAACACAGCCTTCCAAAATTCCTTCACCAAAGATGATGAAGTAGATATTCCAGAATTCGAATCAAGAACAGCTGCCAACATGAGTAACATAGAAGTAGATATCCTCAGAGTAGTGAAGCAACTTAAATCACTTCATAAAAGCAAGTCTTCTGGTCCAGACTGTGTACTAGTTAGGTTCCCTTCAGAGTATACTGATGCAGTAGCACCGTACTTAACAATCATATACAACCACTCGCTAGACAAAAGATCTGTACCGAAAGACTGGAAAGTTGCACAGGTCACACCAATATGAAGCTGCCCCTCGAGGTGAAAGTGAGGTTGGGTGCTGTTGCAAGTAAAAATGAAATCATTGGTATTTTTGTGAAGTTGAGGAAACAATCAGTTTTGCAGCATGTCCAGGTATGACATTCCTGTCACAGTTTCCTCCGCAAAAAAAGAAAGATCCATAAATTTTGGAAACAGAAACAGCAAAAAATCATATACAGTTTTGGTGAGTCTCTTTCATGTCCAACAATGACACCAGGATTTTGTGACCCTCGAATTTTTACATTATGGCAGTTTACTTTACCTGAGAGATGAAACACTGATTCATCTGAAAAGATGAATCATTTGGAGAAAGTGTTATCTGCCATATCCTGGAGAACTGAAATGAAAATTCCTACTTTCTGTTATGGTTGCCAGAAAGCAGTTGCTGCCATAACTGCAACATGTAAGACTTCATATGCAGGCATCATTTCAGAACACACCGCACTGACGTTTCAGGAAGTTGAAGTTCCTGCCCTGCCCATCTTGTGGGCTTCTGAGGACTCCATGTGAATGCATCTCTAATACACTCAACATTTTCATCAGACGTGCATGGCTGACCAGTGCTGTTCACTTTGCAGATCCAACCAAACTCCAAGAATTTTGTATGACAGTCATAAATCTACTTTGCAGTGGTGGCTTTTCACTGAATCGATAGCAGGATGCACATTGCACTTGGACAATGCACTGACTTTGTGGAAATTCCAACACACAAAATGATTTCCCTTGTGGTGTTGATGCTGTGTTTGCAACAAACAACAGTGCAGCTGTGTCAGAACTTTGAACCTTCCTCTATCCAGTGACACATGCAATGTGTTTCTGACTTTTGTAGCTTGTCCGTAAGAAACAACTGAAATCTTAATCACCTGGTACACCTCTGTAATGAGGCTTATGATAATTTATGGGGCTACAGAATGGTTGAATAATATAGAACAGAAGGTAGCTGCTAAGGAGCTTGGGAAGGTGCAGAGATAGGTCTGCCTAACCAAAACAGGAGGAATTAGCAGGACACCCAAACTGAGATGGAGACCATGATGGACATGCCCTCATTACACGTTTGAGTTACAGTGGAGGCAGTGGAAGGGGCAGATAGGTTAAAATCCTGAAACTGTTTAGGATAGTCAGCATCCCAAACCAATATAATGAATGTGGTAAATATATGAATGGTGAAGAAAATGTCAGCTGACTATACAGTAACTTGCAGCAGCTTCAATGAACCTTTTAATGTAATGGTTGGAAGTAGGGAGCATCAGAAGGATGAACCATGATACCATTTAGGAGACATGATACTTTGGTTTACTGATGGGTCAAAAACAGATGAAGATTCTGGGGCCTGGATACAGACTAGACAGGGGAGTGGATTCCCTCTAGGGAAGCTGCCTATGGTATTCCTGGCACAGATATTTGTTATCAGAGTGGGCATGGAGGAGAATCTACAAAGGAGCTACAAGTATCATGGCATCTACATTCATTGTCAGGCAACTCTGAAATCGCCATCAGCCCAAGCAATGACATCAAAGATAATTGCAGAATGCCATAAATCCTTTACGAGGCTAAAGCAAAGCAACAGGGTAAACCTGCTATGGGTCCACGGTTACTCAGCGATTAGCAGTAATGAACAAGCTGATAGGCAGGCCAGGACAGGAGAAATTGTCTTACCCATCACTAGGGCAATGGTAAAACCAAAACTATGTAGCTAGATCAGGAGACAGAAAATGACTGGCTATGGGAACTTCAGGAAGCATCTGCACCTGATGGATATAGAGAAAGAAGCTCGTAAGTATAGACTATGTGGCGAGGGGGACGAAACTGCACCAGATGTAGTCTTCCAATAAAAAGCACTGGAGACTAAAGGACACAGAATATTTGGGTCATTAATTGCTGAAGAAACCTTATATAATACAGACCTTGTGAAGAGTCTTCTTTAAGAGTACTGGCTGGCTTTTCTAGAACGACACAGAGAGAAACTGCACAATAAACTAAGTTTCAGCACAGGCAACAGAGGGCTAAGACTACTAATTTTTTGTCTCCCTGTGTAAATCAAATCAATACCAAGACACTTTTGTTTCATACAGCATGTGGCATAGTATAGCCATCTCTATACCAAATGTATCACCATATTACTTTGTGGCAGAAATACATCTTGCATGACATCTACACTACACTAAGATCTGAATGTGCTGGCATAAGTTGTCGCCAGCACTTTGGGTGGCAAAGAAGTTGCTAGAAGATTGATAGTAGGCACTGGAGCAAGCAAGACTATCAGCAGAGATGCCAAAGACAGACATGCATGAAACATACCACCAATGCCCTCTCAGCCACCAGTATTTAGATCGCCCAGTCAGTCATCCAGTGAGTCACTGAGTCAAGTCATCAATTGAAGCCCAGACTTGCAGTCGCAGACTGTCACAGTTGCAATCAGAGTTTCAGTCTCAGACAGTAATAATAGCAACCAGAGTAGTGTACATAGTGGACTTGTACTTCACGAGCAGTGAGGCTGATGTGGACTATTTCATATGTTTCCTAAGTTACATATGTTAAAAGGTAATTAGGAGGTATCACACATTTTTCTGGATGTAGCTGCTACTTATAACACTTGGTATGTAAAATAACACAGTTTACCAATGTTTGTTACTTCAGAACTTCATCCCTGGTACAACTCTCCTTTCATACATTAACAACAAAACTGTTCTTATGTGTGAACACACAACATATAAATTTGTAAGTAGAGAATAAATTGCTCTTCCTATTGGCTTGAACTGGTGCTCAAAGTGTAAGAGAAATGAAATAAATTGACACTTAGTGTGCAAGAGAGCAGATAAGGAATATTATCATTTTACTAGAAGGTAAGCTTTTATCTCATGACAGTGCTTGTGATAGTACTGAGAGTAATACAAACATCTTCAGCTAGAGGTAGACATAGTCTGCAATGACGTAATCAGTCAGTGTACTTACAGTAGTGTAACAAATTTATGGTAATAGCTTGGTGAAAATGTTGTAAATACATGTAAGGATTGGAATTTAAAATGACTAACAATTTCAGTCACCTTCATGTAATGAACATCATGGTTTTTGTCTTATGTAATTCAAAACAGGAATGTATTTTTTTACTTTCTCAGTAGTTGTCGATGCCATTCTTGACAACTTACAATTCCCTACCACTTTTGTAGATGCTGCCATTTTTACCTAAGTAGTTCAGTCAAAAATACTCTAAATCTGTGATATTTGAAGACATATCTCACCTGTAAATTGACACTGGATGACCTCTTGTTCTAAGTTTAAGAACAAGCTGTTCTGCAACCCACTTTGACTGCGCATATCCACATTTAAGGTGTTGTGCATATTGTGACATGTCATCGTCTTCTCCACAGTCAACCATTCCTTCTGGATACACTGCATTAGTACTGTGAAATGATACAAAATATTGATATTTATTCAGAAAATTGTGTAAAGCCATATTACCGATTAATGGGGAGATGTGAAGAATTTGGTAATGAACAACAATGGTCCTTCATTAATGGGAATGTATGCAAGAGAACAAGTGTAAATTCTCAATTTCCACAATGAAACAACTAATTTGTTTTTTTACTTCCTTGTGTTATTCTATTTTCAGTATAAGGTTAGTGCCTAATGAATATTTGGTTAGTGTGCATCTGATACCTGTTTCAGTGTATGGACAACCTTCCCAAAGCCATAACACAACCCTAAGCTAATTGGAGGATTAGTTGTACACCATTTGTTCATGCTCATTTAGGTTTTACATTTTATCTTTTTGTGTCATATTTCTCAGGTTGTGTAAAGAGAAATATATTAGTAAAAGAAGTATTGGCAGACTGAAGATCTAGATCAGTCATTAGGTGTGACTGGATGGCTCAGATGCTTGAGAATTGTAAGCAGAAGGAAAAGCAATAGAAGTTTATATACAGTGATTACTTCTTAGAAATGATTTTTTCCAACGTTTTCTGCTCTACAGGGAAAATTTTATTCTGGCAAGAGACTTCTGAAAAAACAGAAATAGAATTGAATAGTAACGACTATACAATGAACAATGTGAGAAATATTTTACTAAGTTGATAGCAAAATTATTTTTACGGCACTATATAAGAACTCCAAAAGTTTTGTTCATGTATGAAATTAGATCTCAGATAATAACTGTCCATTCAGTTTCTTGTTGAACAAAGTGATACAAAAATGAGAGAAAACAAAGTGAAGGTTTAAATTATGAATTCCATTTTTCAAAACTTACTGAACAAAGAAGATAGTGATACAGCTATTTTGCTCAACCATCACAGGGATGAGAAGATGTGATACAGAGAGATAAACAACTGTGAACTCAAAGAGCAGGTAAAATCTCTGCATGAAAGTAGAGACCAGGATGCAGTTTCTGTTGAATTATTCTGAAGTAACTACATAGTGGATGCACCTTGAGTTTGTTATTATATATAATGTTGACATCAGTGAGGTATTGATAGTCATTGTTTTTAGTTGGTGCATCTTTGTTTTGTCTTAGATGTTTCACTGGATAATCTTTGACCTACTCTGCACAGTCCACATTAATGGTTATGAGGGCATGTGGACACAATGTTGTACATATACAGCTGGTAGTAATGATGGAACATTGTACATCCAATACCTCATACTGTAATTACAAAGATGAATAGCTGAGGTGGTTTTATAAGTACTTTGTTAGAGAGATATAAGTTGTGATGTATTTATTGTTGCTTCACTAAACAGCTGTATACTTTTATGTTACACACTTTGTTACATGTATTTGTATTCTTCTTTGGTTCAGTGAACCTGATGATGGTCTGAGCCTAGAGTGAAATTTATTGTCTGTGATAAAATGTACCGTTACAGCTGTGTATTGCATAATGCAGTTCTTAACATTCATTAAAGCTGTACACCACCCCCATAAAATATTTCTAGCTAAACTCTGTCCAGAGAGGCTCAGGCTTCAGAATGCCCAACACTACTGACTGATCACTGTGTCATCCTCAGATGACTGGCATCATTGAATGCAGAAATGTATGAGCATGGGATCAGCACACCAATCTCCCGTACATTGTCAGTTTTTGTGACTTGGAGCCACTGCTACATGGTTGAGCAACTCCTCAATTGGCATCTTGAGGGTGAGTGCACTCTGGTAGGTCAACAGTGCATGGCAGCCTAGATGGTCACCCATTCAAGTGCTACTACAGCCAACATTGCTTAACTTTAGTGACCTATGGGAACCAGTGTATCCACCACAACACAGCCATTGACCATTGAATTCTTCACTGTGAGTAATAAAATTAAAGATAGTCACCATACTGGAGAGAGACAATTTCTCTTGCTACAATGAATGGAGTAGCTTGATGTGCCACAGGACAGGTGTAATTAGACTTCATACTGACCTACAGATTGGCAGTTGAATGTATGATGGACAAGACGTGCGGTATCAGGTCATTTGTTCTGGCCAGGTTGTTGGCTAGGAAAAATCCTCTGTCACCTGAGTTAACTATCACAGTCATTAATCTGTTGATTACAGGGGCTTTCATCAGTTATTGCAGATAGTAAAAGTGGATAGGCAGACCACACAACAGCAAAGCATTCACTAATTCAATGCTGGTCCTGTCTCTAAGGACTGTCATTAAAAGGTAATTAATCCCTAATGTTCCTTCCTTCCTTCTTCCAATGTAATATAATAATAAGAAGTGAAACTCTTACATCCCAAGCTGCCTCCTTGATATGGGGTACAGAAGCCACCTCTGATCTTTGAATACACAAGGGCACAGAGATTAAGAGGGACATAAGATAATCACCATTAGACACTTGAGCCATGATAGAATGTTACCTGGACTGGTGAGTCACTGTACATTGCAACATAGCAGACCAAGAAACATATATTGGAGTTTAAAAGTTGTGCCACAGTCACAAAAAAGTTTTCAGTCATCCAGGAAAATCTCTTTTTGCACCTCATAATGTATGCCATAGAGCATCCTATTTTATTTGTAATTAATTTAAGTAACTGTAAGTCAATCTAAATTGTATTACTAATGATATTCAGACCACCTTTAATTGCTAGAAATATGATATTGACTGGAGGCTGTGAATGACAAGAGACTGTGTTCAAGACAGAATTTTTTAGTGCTGAATGAGTGTTTGAGTCCAATCCAGATCACATATCAGTGTTGAAGGTCTGTGTAAATTCAGTTCAAGATAGTTTCACTGAATTTCAATCAAAATTAAAAGGCATGTGATTGTCAGTTATTTATTATGTTACACTTATGTTCCATAAAATTAAAACCCAGGAAGGTGGAGACTGCAGCAAAGAGATTGTAACCCCCATTGTCAATTTAGTAATGAACATTCAAGCTGATAATTATCCTTTATTTTAGTGACATACGACTACTGAATTTAGTAGATTTGTGATATCCTTTGTTCTCATGAATTTAAAGAAGCAAAACACAAAATAATAAACTTTGACTTTTATTGTCACACTGGTAGTTGCTTATGTTACAACATCTATGTACACATTGAGAGGAATGTATGAATATGCCAAAGAACACGTAAGACAATGCAGCATGCTTGCCCAAAAAACACCATTCAGACAGATTGCAGAGGTATTCTCATGTGGGGAATGCTTACACAGGATGAAATAGGGCGAGTGATACATTTGTCATCATCACTTAAGTGTTGGGTACAAACTGCTATTGATGGGATGAGTATATTCACAATTTTGTTTTAAATAATGTCATTAGAAACTGAATCTTTCACTCTGCACTGAAGAGTATAAGTCTCTCCCTTCCCTGTTGCTGTAAAACTCCCTGATAAATTAAAAATCTGAGCCAGATTGGGACTTGGATGTGGATCATTACCTTTTGCAGGCCATTTTACTACTTGTTGAGCTATGAAGGCATTATTTGTTAGTAAAATATTCATTCCAAAACTAATCCATAGGCTGTGAGTAAGCCCTATTCCAATATCTTCTTTATACTAAGAATGTTGGTTCATCATCAGTATATGCAATAGAACTACTGTGGGATTTGGTAACTAGGAGGGTGATGGTGGTGGAACTGAAGAAGTAGAGATGGGCCATCAATAATATCTGCATAGTTCAACAGACAAGAGTACCATGCGCAAAAGCCAATGGTCTATGTGTGATTACTGGTATAACACAAAGTTTTAAACTGTCAGAAAGTTCCGCAAAGTCATCAGAGTTGTCAGATACTTCACAGGCAGTACTGTCATTTATGGTGCAGCCTGTCATGAGGATTGTTACCAAATCAGGTGCGTGTTCATATAATTTCGTCCATGCCCCACAAATATCAGATCTTTGAACTTTGGTTTCACCTCAATTTACAACTGCAGTAGCATTTACAAACAGAAAAGAAGAAAGGGAAAATCTAAAGCAATGATTTGATATCTTCACTAATCTTCTTCCAATCATAATTTCATGAAATCATCAACAGCTTCTACTCTTTAAGAGAAATGTGAGCCTATGTGTATATTTTTAATATTAATATTGCACCAGTTTCTAAAAGTCTTATCCCTTGTCCATTAGTATTCAATTGATAGCATTTTGGGTAATCTTGGAGAGTGTAATATAGTTTGCAACATTTTCAAGGGTGGTTGTGAAAACACTACGAGTCATACCTCAATTAAACAGCACATTAGTATTGAGTTCTGACTTTGTCATAACTATATTGACACTTATTCCATTACTTACTGTTTTTGATAAAAAGTCTCATTCCTAAAGGAAAACATTACAACCCGCCATCCATTTCCCTTTCCTTGGTTTACGAGGGTGGTTTGAAAAGTTCTCGGAGTCACCACAAGAGGTCAGCGCTAGCACAACAAGTTGTTCATGTGTTATTCATTGGACTGTTGCCTGTAAACATGCGCCATGTCAGTGCTCTTGGAAAAGAGCTGTGGTGGTGATGTGGATCTGTTATTGTCCCATGTAGAGATTTGCGAAGATGGAAAAAAAAAAAAAATCAAGATTTCAGCAGTGATTAAGTACTTCGTAAAGAAAGGTATGGAAGCAAAGGACATTCATGCCAATTTCCAGAATACACTGGGGGACTCTACTCCTTCATATTCAACTGTTGCCAAATGGGCAAATGAATTTAAATTTGGTCGAGAGAGCTTAGATGATGATCCGCTCAGTGGGTGGCCATGATGTGTCATTAGAAATCATTGCAAAAGTGCACAAAATGGTCATGGAGGGTCACCAATTGAAAGTGCATGAAATTGCTAACGCTTCCCAGATGTCATCCAAAAGGGTATATCACATTTTAATTGAAGAATTAGAAATGAAAAAATTATCTGCAAGATGGGTACTGTGACTCTTGACGCTGGACCAAAAATGCATGAGAATGGACATATCGGAACAATGTTTGGCCCATTTTACGAGAAACAAACAAGATTTTTTGCATTGGTTTGTGACCACAGATGAAACTTGGGTGCACTACTATACCCCAGAACAAAACAACAGCCAAAGGAGTGGAAATGTGCTGATTCTCTGCCACCAAAGAAAGCAATGACAATTCCTTCGGTGGGAAAGGTCATGGCATCAGTGTTCTGGGATGCAAAGCGGATTCTGTTTGTAGATTATCTCCCCACTGGGCAAACAATTACTGGAGAAAACTATGCTAACCTCCTGGACAAATTACAACAAAAAATGTGCAAAAAAAGGTCAGGTTTATCAAGGAAGAAAGTCATCTTCCATCAAGACAATGCATGCCCGCACATCTGTGCTGTCACCATGTGAAAATTACACACACTAAGGTATGAAGTGTTGCCACACCTTATTCACCTGATATGGCTCCATCAGACTTCCATCTCTTCCCAAAACTGAAAATTTTTCTTGGTGGATGAGGATTCACTTCAAACGAAGAATTGATAGTTGGAGTTGACAACTATTTTGCAGGACTGGTGGAAACTCATTTTCGAGATGGGCTCAAGGTGCTGGACCAAGTGCATTAATCTATAAGGAGACTACATTGAAAAATAAAAAAATTTTCAATGATGTAAGTACTTTTTTCTATTCCTTTCCGAGAACTTTTCAAACCATCCTCATACTTACTACATACATTGTCTGCCTCTTTTTGTATGAAGAACTTATCCTCTTTTCAATTTGCATTAAGCATCGCTTTTATACTTGCTTAAATCTTTTATTCTACTTAAATTAATTTAATATTTTCATACAGCCAACATTCACCCTATTGCATATGAGTTGGATCACAGAAAAAAAAAAGAAAAATATATATATGATTATAATAGAGGGAAACATTCCACGTGGGAAAAATATATCTAAAAACAAAGATGCTGTGACTTAGCAAACGAAGCGCAGGCAGGTCGATATACACACAAACTAACACAAACAAACACACAAAATTCAAGCTTTCGCAACAAACAGTTGCCTCATCAGGAAAGAGGGAAGGAGAGGGAAAGACGAAAGGATGTGGGTTTTAAGGGAGAGGGTAAGGAGTCATTCCAATCCCGGGAGTGGAAAGACTTACCTTAGGGGGAAAAAAGGACAGGTATACACTCGCACACACACACATATCCATCCACACACACACACATATCCATCCATATGGATATGTGGATGGATATGTGTGTGTGTGTGTGTGTGCGCGCGAGTGTATACCTGCCCTTTTTTCCCCCTAAAGTAAGTCTTTCCGCTCCCGGGATTGGAATGACTCCTTACCCTCTCCCTTAAAACCCACATCCTTTCGTCTTTCCCTCTCCTTCCCTCTTTCCTGATGAGGCAACAGTTTGTTGCGAAAGCTTGAATTTTGTGTGTTTGTTTGTGTGTCTATCGACCTGCCAGCGCTTCGTTTGGTAAGTCACAGCATCTTTTTATATATATATATAGTTAGTGTACAGGAAAAAAAAGGTTGTAATTAACTCATTTATGAATGTACTATTTTGTTATGTATTACAACCACTAACCTGATATAATGTATTGGTTTTATCTTGTTATCTAGAGCAAATCTCAATATATTGTCTGTCCCAAGAACATTAGGACCATGAAGAGCTCTGTATGGGTAAATTAAATTTACTGTTGCTGCAGCATGTATTATCACGTCAATTTCATAAGACAGACACATATACTCATCGTCACTCAGTCCCATGTTCAGTAGAGTGAGATCACCTGGAAGAAATCCTATATTAATTTTCTCTGTAATGGAAGTAAGTAAAAGTGAAAGTCATCTTTCTTCATGAGCTAATCCTACCACACCACATACCAGCATGTCACAGAACTGACTAAACATTTGCCTGCCATCTTAAATTATGACATGAACAGGTTATGATTAATGTGATCACATTGTAATTCTCAGCAGTAATATTAAACTACACTGACAAATCAAATAAAATGGTCTTTACAAGGGCCCAGATAAAAATGCTGCAATCAAGTGTAATAAGTACACCTCAAAGTTCAATGTAAGTTTAATAGCCCATGCTGCAGAAACCACTGACAACTACTTGTCACATGTCTGTTATTTGTATTTAGCATTCCTCAATCCACTTCTTTTACACAAAAAGTCCAGGAAGTCACTGTGCTGATAATCAAATTAAAGCAATTAAAACTAGGATACACTGTATGCTTGTGAATGTCCTTGGGTCTTCAGTTGAGTTAACTGATTAGTATGTTGCAATACTTCTTCTGCCAGTTGAAATGTAGCAGACCACTTTGGAAAGCATAGATCAAACGTAAGGACTTTATGGAGATATGCAGCCATAATCACAATCAATATAAATATGACTCTAAAAATTCTGATGGGCTGCTGAAATGAAGGAGATCCAGATGATAGTAAATCCTATATTGTGCTGGCGCATCCCGGGCAAAGCCCATCATCCAGCACTCTGATAATACCCTTTGCCTGTCACATGTCAGCACAATATAGGATTTACTACCATCTGGATCTCCTTCATTTCAGCAGCTTATTACCATTTTTAGAGTCATATTTCAGGGCAAGTCAGCACCCGGATTCAAATTAAAATGATAATTTAAATGTCACAACCAGTGATCTCTACCTTGTTAATGATGTAATATGTAGATGATTATCAAATACCAACACATCAAACCAACAAAACTAGGGCAATTGGTAGGAACGTCTTAAATTGTCATATTCTGTTTTAATTAACATATAATGAAACTGTGTTATACCACATCACTCATTTTCATTTTGTTGGCCAAAATATTTAAAGAAATGTTTGGAATAACATGAGAACTGCTTATATCCAAATTTGTACAAATGTATGTAACAAAATTTACTAGTTTTCAGAATAGTTATAAAATTTTGCAAAATAATGAAACTGACACATGTAAAAAAAAATCGCAAGAGGTACTTTCTGAGCAAAAGACAGAATTACAGTTAATACTGGCCAAAAACTCTAATCAAAGATCTGTTGAAAACATGGCAGGAACTCTGTACTTAGATTTGTTATTTTGTAATTAATGAAACTGATCATTTTTTGGTCTGCATATCTGATGTAAATTCAAGTGATAACATTGTGTTCTGGCTGATCTGTATGTATGAAATGAATATTAGCCATTGTAACATTTCTGTACGTATGTCAAATTAACCTGAGGAGATATTTCTTAATGGTAATATCTTAAAACTGTAAAGTCAACAACGAAGTAATTGTTTGAAAGTGTATATAAGGGTATAACTCAGAGGGTTCAGGGTTTGCTGTTGATCTGGTATTCACGACAGACCATCTGTGTCACTCTGAGCAATAAAATGTCATAACTTGTATGAAAGTGTATCTTTTAATTAATTTACCTAGCACACGGAATGGATATACATCCAGATCTTATTCTTGTGAAGAATTCCAGGACACTAAATATGAGGAAGTTAACTAACTTAGTTAAACCACCCATCTTAACTATTTATATTTCATCGAGTTTAAATTGCAGTAAGTTTATGACATTTTAACTGTGAAGAAATAAAACACATTTAATTGGAAAAGAAGTTATGTCTACACGTGGTGAAGGAGCTGGGTTCCAAATTAATAGAGGATAAAGTGCTAATGCTGTTTTGAGTTTCAGTTATGCCGACTGTAGAGAAAATAGAATTAACATGATAATCTACAAATATGAACCAAGACTGTGGAGCAATATGTTGGAGCCAAACTTAGAGGAGAGAGATTGAATTTTGAAACCAAAATCAGACATGTTACAATCAACATCATGGACTTCAACAACTGAGAAAGTACTTTAAAACATTAATATCATCTACTTTGTTCATCTTAGTGTTTCAGTTCTGCGAAGAACTTTATGTTTAGATTCATTAATTAGTAACTTATTTTTAATAAGTGATCTAGATGAAGCTGTTGGTCAGGAACAGAAGGTAGATGAGAATGCAGGCTTAGAACAAGACAGTGGTGATGTGCAGTCTTTAGTGAACAATGGCAATTTACATGACAAAAGTCATGGAGAGGGAGCTGTAGATGGAGGCTTAATTAGTTGATGCTCCCCTTTTCATGGATTTGATCACTGGAGAATGTTAGGCAGCAACAGCAACTTATTTAAACAGCTCACAAAAATCTTAGGGGATAAAATAGACAGTGTAAAGAAAGAAGTAAGAGGAGTGAAAGGCCATTTAACCAATAGAATCATGCCAGTTGGCAACTTGAAGGAGGATCTAAGCAGTTTCAAATTTTCTGTCAGTGCAAGAGTTAATTAATAATAAAGAATCTGTTGATAGGATGTCAGAAGATGTATTCAGTAAAACAGGAGAGGGAAAATACCAAAATTCACAACAAAGTCACAGATGTAAGCAGTATTGTTGACGCTTGTCACAGGTGCATATCAGATGTTAGTAATATAGTAGGCATATGGCTCAGTGCCACTCTTTAGGCCAATGTGGTTAATCGCTAATCATAGCTGGAGGGAGGGAGGGAGGGAGGGAGGGAGGGAGGGAGAAGGAGGAGGAGGAGGAGGAGATGGACAGAGAGAGAATAGAGGAGAAGATCGACAGAGAGAGGATAGAGGAGGAGATGGAAAGAGAGAGGAGGAAGGAGGAGATTAACAGTGAGTGGGGGAGGAGAAGATGGACAGGGAGAGGAGGAGGAGGAGGAGGAAGAGGAGAAGGACAGAGAGTGCAGATGGAGGAGATGAATTAATAGCAGATTGGAATAAATACATATATGGGCAATGCTGGGTACTCAGCAAGTATTCGATAAAGTGAACCTAGCATCAAAATACATTCCATTTAATGATATGGTTATAATAGAGGGAAACATTCCACGTAGGAAAAATATATCTTAAAACAAAGATGATGTGACTTACCAAATGAAAGTGCTGGCAGGTCGACAGACACACAAACAAACACAAACATACACACAAAATTCAAGCTTTCGCAACAAACTGTTGCCTCATCAGGAAAGAGGGAAGGAGAGGGAAAGACGAAAGGATGTGGGTTTTAAGGGAGAGGGTAAGGAGTCATTCCAATCCCGGGAGCAGAAAGACTTCACACGTCCGTCCACATCAAACCCACCAACAAGCAACAGTACCTCCATTACGACAGCTGCCACCCATTCCACATCAAACGGTCCCTTCCCTACAGCCTAGGTCTTCGTGGCAAACGAATCTGCTCCAGTCCGGAATCCCTGAAGCATTACACCAACAACCTGACAACAGCTTTCGCATCCTGCAACTACCCTCCCGACCTGGTACAGAAGCAAATAACCAGAGCCACTTCCTCATCCTCTCAAACCCAGAACCTCCCACAGAAGAACCACAAAAGTGCCCCACTTGTGACAGGATACTTTCCGGGACTGGATCAGATTCTGAATGTGGCTCTCCAGCAGGGATACGACTTCCTCAAATCCTGCCCTGAAATGAGATCCATCCTTCATTAAATCCTCCCCACTTCACCAAGAGTGTCTTTCCGCCATCCACCTAACCTTCGTAACCTCTTAGTTCATCCCTACGAAATCCCCAAACCACCTTCCCTACCCTCTGGCTCCTACCCTTGTAACTGCCCCCGGTGTAAAACCTGTCCCATGCACCCTCCCACCACCACCTACTCCAGTCCTGTAACCTGGAAGGTGTACACGATCAAAGGCAGAGCCACGTGTGAAAGCACCCATGTGATCTACCAACTGACCTGCCTACACTGTGACGCATTCTATGTGGGAATGACCAGCAACAAACTGTCCATTTGCATGAATGGACACAGGCAGACAGTGTTTGTTGGTAACGGGGATCATCCTGTGGCTAAACATGCCTTGGTGCACAGCCAGCACATCTTGGCACAGTGTTACACCGTCCGGGTTATCTGGATACTTCCCACCAACGCCAACCTATCCGAACTCCGGAGATGGGAACTTGCTCTTCAATATATCCTCTCTTCCCGTTATCCACCAGGCCTCAATCTCCGCTAATTTCAAGTTGCCGCCACTCATACCTCACCTGTCATTCAACAACATCTTTGCCCCTGCACTTCTGCCTCGACTGACATCTCTGCCCAAACTCTTTGTCTTTAAATATGTCTGCTTGTGTCTGTATATGTGCGGATGGATATGTGTGTGTGTGTGAGTGTATACCCATCCTTTTTTCCCCCTAAGGTAAGTCTTTCCGCTCCCGGGATTGGAATGACTCCTTACCCTCTCCCTTAAAACCCACATCCTTTCGTCTTTCCCTCTCCTTCCCTCTTTCCTGATGAGGCAACAGTTTGTTGCGAAAGCTTGAATTTTGTGTGTATGTTTGTGTTTGTTTGTGTGTCTGTCGACCTGCCAGCACTTTCATTTGGTAAGTCACATCATCTTTGTTTTTAGATATATTTTTCCATTTAATCATTTAGATAAGCTGCATAAGGGATAACATGAATTAAATGGACCAACATGGGAGTGAAAATAACTTTGAGGCTCACACATCTCTTTAGTTGGAAATACAGCCTCCATTATGTTGTGCACGACAAGTCTTATTTGCAGAACAGAACATATTTAGAAAGAACTAGACAGTCTGAAAGACCAGAGGTGATCTCTCCTATTTCATCTAGCAGTTGGGAAATCCCAAAGGTCAAACAGTTTGATATGCTTTTTGATGTATTTGAGTCCACAAAAAATATTCAATGAAATATAGACATATACCCCAATATACATCCAAAATAAATGGTAGCAAATTTACCCAGGAACTAATTCTTTTCAAAAGCAGATCTAGGCAAAGTATAGTTACAGTTACATATGAAGGTGGAAATATAGCAAGTCTTAGACCCCATTTGACAAGTATATATATATGAAAGGCTTCCATATGGGATTGTGGTCTGTCTTTGATTTTTCAACATTATCTGATACACGCCATCCAAAGCATACTACAGTGTGTTAATTACATTGATGACCTAATTGCAGCAGTACACTGTCAAAGTCTTTGTAACAAAGTTCCTGAATTTACTTCCCTCCAGGAAAGCTGTCACACTCAAGTTACTCTTGGAACTGAGAGATAGCTGAAATCCAAAATAGAAACCTCCAAAATATTTAGTGAGGCCTGGAACTTAAATCAAACAGACAGATTAGATACCATGGGAGGGTGTATGTTCATTACAGCTGAAAAGAATGTTGTGTTTATTAAGGCCAAAATTGAGTCTAGCTGTAAAGTCAACTGGACATGGTTAACTGGTTTAGGTGAACTCACATTAATTATTGGATGTTTTTACCAGCCACCCAATCATGCCGTGATAGTTTTAGAATCATTCAAAGAAATCC
This sequence comes from Schistocerca americana, assembly GCF_021461395.2. Lineage (NCBI taxonomy): Eukaryota > Metazoa > Arthropoda > Insecta > Orthoptera > Acrididae > Schistocerca > Schistocerca americana. The sequence continues at coordinate 115,325,904 of NC_060130.1, read as the reverse complement.
TATGCTCAGTAACATGGAAATGTCCAGATCATGCAATATCAGTTGGAGGTGACTGTAACCTATTGAGTATACCCTGAGATGTCTATGGATTCATTGGAGGTGGTAGGGACAGACAGTCTTGGGAAGCAGTTTTGAACAGAATTCCTGGGAACTGTCTTGAGCAGTTATTTCGACAGTCCACATGCAAAGGAAATATTTTAGGCCTTGTAGCAGCAAAGAGACCTCACCTTATGAACAGTCTCTGTGTAGAGACAAGGATAAGTGATTGTGATGTCATCATAACAATGGTGATTACTAAAGTTATCAAACCCATCAAGAAGGCTACAGGAGTATTCTTCCTAGAAAGAGCAATTAAGCAGTTGTTAGCATCCTGCTTAGACAATGAATGACCATCAGTTAGTTCCAATATGATGAATGCAGAGAAATTATGGGCAAAGTTTAAACACATTGCCAATAAGATTTTGGAGAAGTATGTATGAAGTAAGTGGATTAATGATGGAAAAGATTCAAAGCAGTTTAATAACAAACTTCAGAAAATGTTGAGGAAGCAAAGATTAATACAATTTTCGTTGGATGTGTTCCACAGCTTTGATAAATCACGGAAGTGATGTATTGCAACGCATGAAGCTGCTGTACATTTTTAATTGTTCTTGCAGCAGATTCACATTTTACATTTTACAATATGCCATTTCTACAAAAGCAGAGGCTGTTGCACTCTCAGTTTGAAAAAGAACACACAAATGATGATATGCAAAAGTTAGTGGAAATTTGTGTGTCTGTAAAAACATTGGTGCATGAAGCATGCAAAGCTTTCACAATCATACCATAGCAAAAGATCTTGCCGAGAACCCGAGAAAATTCTGGATTGGTTGGTTGGTTTAAAAGACGGGGAAGGGACCAAACTGCTAGGTCATCGGTCTCTTGTTCAGAATAAAACAATGTCACAGGGGTGAGAATAAAACAAGCGAGACTGACAACACAAAACGGAGAGAAAGGAAAAAACCACAAGAATGACGGAAGGGCAACAAACACTTAAATGGACAAGAGGGGAGAAGAAAACCACAGAAACGCAAAACACAGGTAGAAGAGATTAAAAGGACAAAACAGATTACCATGGCTGGCTGACCATGAGAATAAAAAGGCGAAGCCAGCCACTCTGCAACACATTAAAACCTCCACCCTAAAAGCACTAGGGTGGAGGACATAGAGGGACAAACGACATGTGCTACAACTTAGATCATATGATAAAACCCTGGAGTCTGGTGGGCAAGGTGAACGATGCTCTCCACAGTCAGTTGACACAGATGGGTGGCTGGGCACATGGATTATTGGGATGTGGTGGATATCCACAATCTTGACATGTGATGCTGGAAGTACAGTGGGAAAACATATGGCTGAACTTCCAACACTTAAAACACTGCATCAGGGAAGGGATATATGGCTTGACATCACAGCGGTAGACCATCAACTTGACGTTCTCTGGTAAGGTATTACCCTTGAAGGCCAAGATGAAGGCACCAGTGGCAACGTGATTATCCCTCGAATCCCGATGGATGTGCCGCATGAAATGAACACCTTGTCACTAACTTGGCATGCAGCTCATTGTCAGACTGCAAAAGAAGGTCCCAGTGGAAGATAATACTCTGGACCATATTTAAGCTCTTATGTGGCATGACGGTAACAGAAACAACCCCCAGTTTGTTACAAGCCAGTAAAGTCCATGACTGGGCAGAGGATGCTGTTTTTATCAAGACTGACCCAGATCACATTTTGGACAAGCCCTCCACCTCCACAAACTTGTCCTCTAAATGCACTACAAAAAACTGTGGAGTCCCCATCAGTTCTCGTACATACGAGGTACTGGGGTGAAAAAGGTTCGCTGTCATCGTTAGCCTGATGTTCCTTCCATGTTGTGGCCAGGGAGGGAAATGATATAGGGTTGTACTTTCTTATTGTACTGGGCCTTGGAACGCTTAGAGACTGCTGGTGTTTGATCACCAGCAAGTGGTGACGCAGTATGCTTTATTGCGTGTCATCCACCCTAATTCCACACAATCCCACCAGGGGCCCTCCCCACGGGTGCCACCCAGCCACAGCAATGGCCACCTGGCAGGATGGCCACTGCTGGGAGTCCCGATGCCCCAGGATGATGGGCATCTATTCCTTGGCATATGTGAAGAGTTAACAGTGCAGGCATCAGCAGAGCGATCCCTGTGTTGTCGGGGCTACAACCAACAAGGTACATTGCAGCCCCACCACAATGGACTGGCTACTGTGCTGGACATGAGGTGCAAAGAAGTCCATGGTCATTGTTGGCACAAAAAGTGACACCGCATAGTGCATGGTGGAAAACACAACCAGGAAGGCGTCCTCGGCCAAAAGATGGAGAATGAGCTGGACTGTAGCGCGAAGATGAGAAAGTGGGCTAAAGATCTCAAGGCACGATGGACATGATGCACCATGTAAGGCACCCATCCACAATTGACTCGCTGTTCGAGAAAATTTTGAAGAATGGATGTTAAACCCTACAGGGGACCATCACGGAAAGGCTGAAATGTGTGAGACTCCTTTTAGTTGCCTCTTATGACAGGCAGGAATACCTTGGGCCTATTCTAATCCTCGGACCCACAGGGGGGTGCTAACTGGATCAAAAACTTCTAGCCAATCACTCACTGGCCAGTCTGGTGTGGCAATAGAAGACAGCGGAAGGAGAATCATAACAAACATACCATCATTTGATTGTCCTACAGTCTCATATGGGGGACATAGTAATAGGCATCCCTCGCACAGAGAAGCAACAGAAAGAGTCGAAAACAAATAAGAATTCCAATTTGGTTTTACAGAGAGTACTCTATGGCACTGGTCCCTTAGTTATCTTTCATTTATCATGTATCTCTTGCCCAGCATAGAGTCTCAAGCAACTCGAAATAATTGCACATGACTTTTGTATACAAGAAAGGTAAAAGAATGGATAACAAAATTACAAACCAATACCTTGACTTCAGTTTGCTGCAGAATTCTTGACCATATATTGAATGAACTTGACTGTAATAAATTTCCTTGAGATGGAAAAGCTTCGGTCCGCAAATCAGCATGGATTTAGAAAGCATCATCTGTGCAAAACGTTGCTTGTCATTTTCTCACATGATATCCCACAAACACTGGATACAGAGCAAAAGGCAGCTTGCATATTCCTAGATTTCCAGAAATTGTTTGACATGTCACCCCACTGCAGACTGCTAATGAAGGTCCAAACATACAGATTAGGTTCCCAGATATGTAAGTGGCTCAGAGACTTCTTAAATGATTAAACCCACCACATTGTGCTCAACAGTGAGTGTTCATCAGAGAAAAAGGTATTGTCAGGAGTGCCCTATAGAAGTGTGATAGGACTGATCTTATTCTCTATATACATAAATGATCTGATGAACAGAATGAGTAGCAATCTGTGGCTGTTTGCTGATGACACTGTGGTCTATGGGAAAATGTCATTGTTGAGTGACTATAGGAGGATACAAGATGACTAAGACAAAATTTCTAGTTGGCGTGATGAATGGCAGTATGCTCTAAATGCAGAAAAATGTAAGTTATTATAGATGAGTAGGAAAAACAATTCCATAATGTTGAAAAACAGCATTAGTAGTATGCTGCCTGACGTAGTCACATTGATTAAATTTCTAGGTGTAATGATGCAAAGCAATATGAAATGGAATAATAAGGACAGTAGTAGTGAAAGCAAATGGTTAACTTTGTTTTATTCGAAGAATTTTATGAAAGTGTGTCTTATGTATGAAGGAGAGCATATATAGAACACTAGTGCAACCCATTACTGAGTACTGCTTTGGTGTTTGCAGTTTCTGCCATATCAGATTAAAGGAAGACAGTAAAGCAATTCAGAATTGTGCTGCTGGATTTGTTACTGGTAGGTTTCATCAATACACAAGTATTATGGAGATGCTTTGTGAACTCAAATGGGAATCCCTGGAGGGAAGATGACATTATTTTTGTGAAACACTATTGAGGAAACTTAGAGAACTGTCATTCGAAGCTGACTGATGAATTATTCTACTCTCTTCAAACTATATTTTGCTTAGGGACCATGAAGATAAGAGAAATCAGGGCTTGTGTGGAGGCATATAGGCAGTCATTTTTCCCTTGCTCTGTTTGTGAGTGGGATGGGAAAAGAAATGTCTAGTAGTGGTACAAGGTACCCTCCACCATACACTATACAATTGTTTGCGGATTATGTATGTAGATGTAGAAACAAACTTATAATGGACATAGTATTCCTAAACAAAGGCCTGTTTGTGAAACACTTTCAATCAACAAAAGTTAATTCTGAATAGTTGTAGACTGTGACTTGGGCTCTATTTAAAATTCTGAGCCTCACATTAGAGAAGAAGTCCTGGTCCAAGTGAAACTGGAAGTGACACTTCAGTATGTATAATATAGATGTAGATGTAATTGTAAAAGGGAGCAGCATGTATAACCTCTCTAGGTAGTATTGGGGAGAGGGGAGACTCATGCCAAATGCTGTGCATTATCAGCTTAATAAATGCAGCTTCTTTGAGTCTGTCATTAAATAATGAAGACACATATTGAGTAAGGATATTTTAAACCCCATAGTGAAATGTGTGGATACAATGGCACACCCTGAAGTCCCTATAAAGCTGAAACAGCTGCAGTCATTCATGGTGAAAGTAAATTATTACAGTAAGTTTATATCTTAGGTGGCTCATATTCCATATCCATTGAACTACCAGAGTCAAAAATGTGTCAGATTTGCATAGTCAGAGGCATTCCAGAAATTATTTACATAGTTAAAGAAGTACCTCAGATCTGCTCCTTGCCTGACAACATTTACACCAGGAAAATGCTTCAGTATTAGTGGATACAGTATAGGTGTGGTTTTGTCTCAGAAAACACAAATGCCACAAAACAACCAAAGCATTTACCTCAAATACACTATCACCAGCTCAGTTAAATTGCTCTCAGGTGGAAAAGAAAGGTCTAAAGATAATTTTTGTGTCAGGAGGTTCCATATTTTCCTATATGGTACCAAACTTTGTATAATACGAGGGTAATCCCAAAAGTAAGGTTTCCTATTTTTTTATAAGTACATAGACCTGTTTATTTCTACAATGGTTTACATCAGTTTACAGCTTGAACATTTAGCTATTTTACAACATAATCACCATTTCTGTTGATGCATTTTTGTAGACACTGAGGAAGTTTTTGTATGCCCATGTCATACCAGCTCGCCACCAAGCTGTTCAGAAAGTTATGAACCTCTTCTTTCACCTCGTCATCGGAGCTGAATTGCTGGGACCACAATTAACTCTGACAGATACTGTGAGACTCTGAATAAACTTAAATGGGCAATTCAGAACCAGAGAAGAGAAATGTTGACCAAGGGCGTACACATTCTCCATGACAACGCTCGCCCACATATCGCTCGGTAAACCATTGCTCTCCTGCAACACTTTCAGTGGAACATAATCACCCACCCACCCTATAGTCCTGACTTGGCGGCCAGTGGCTATCAACTGTTCCCTACCACCCACCCACCCTATAGTCCTGACTTGGCGGCCAGTGACTATCAACTGTTCCCTGAGTTAAAAGAACATTTGGCCAGAAAGCGATTCAGCTCCGATGACGAGGTGATGAAAGAAGAGGTTCATAACTTTCTGGGAAACATGGCGGTGAGCTGGTATGACATGAGCATACAAAAACTGCCACAGCATCTACAAAAATGCATCGACAGAAATGGTGATTATGTCAAAAAATAGCTAAATGTTCAAGCTGTAAACTGATGTAAACCATTGTAGAAATAAACAGGTCTACGTAGTTATAAAAAAATAGGAGACCTTACTTTTGGCATTATCCTCGTAAAACCCATAAGGCACTGATTGCATTGTTCAGCCTCTGAACAAAGCTAGTTGAGAAAATTGCACAACAGTTGTGAAGATGGGCCTTATTCCTGAGCAACTACAATTTTGGTATTCACTAAAGGTCAATCTTACGGCATGCCAATGCCCTATTTTGCCTGTAAATGGATCTCGATGCCAATTTTGATGGGCACGATGCCTAGAGGAATTCACCACTATGGTGCACAAAATAGCCCGAAATATCGAACTATAGACCTTGATGATCTGCTTTGTGGCATATTGTCATCAGTTTGGTATGGGATGCTGGAGAACTTATCCAAGCATACAGTCACACCCTACAAAATGAATTTCTCTTTGCAACACCATTTTAATGCATCAGATGTCCTTTTCTTAGTTACCATGGAAATGAGATTCCAGGTCATCATTACATCCCCAATTCTATTTGTAATCATCCTGTTATTCCACCATTTGCACTGAAGTATGAGTATGATTAAGGTGATGACACCATGTCACACATAATGACCGAAAATCTACACTGAGAGAGACTAAATGGTTTGCGACTTCCATGCATGTCCACAATAAGAGTCATCCAGGCCCAAGCCAGAACAATCCTGGAAGGGAGTGCACATAGACTTTAACACAGAATTTAATGGTTCCAAGTGGCTCTCAGTAGCTAATTCACATTATAATTTCCTGTATATAACGCACATGCAAGCAACAAATACATTCACAATGATCAGGCCACTGCCAAACATATTTGCATAGAGGAAGTACCCCAGACCTTGATATTGGTTACTGACCCACATTTTACCACACCCAAGCTACAAAGATATTGCAAGCACAATGGATCATCTTCCTAAGCACTGTCCCTTTCTACTCTGCATCAGATTCAGAGGAGGACTGGTTGGCCAATATGCTTAAGTTTCAGATAAGGAAAATCATGCTAGTGACCTCTTATGAGGAAGCCCTCACAAGTGCTGTTGTGAACAGTTTCACAAGCTATTAATATTCTGTCTGTGGTAGACTGCCACAACAGTCAAACTGTGCTATGCCCTGAATGTGGTTCAGCTCCGATGTGCCCTTTGTGCAGTCAACTGTTGTAGAAGTTTTGAAACACGTGCTTACTTATCATTTAGATGAGGTGAAACATACAGTCCATTTACTTGCAGCACTACTGTCACTCTCTCCTCAAACATTATCTTTTGCACAAAATCCAACAGATGGCATTTCAGTGTACAATAATTAACTTTGTTGTGAGTTTGAAGCTAGCACTTTCAGCAGTCATGCACCACATTTTGTAGTTTTCTGTAAATCTACCATATGTTGACTAAACATACAGTGCCTGATTTCTTTGTCAGTTCAGTGTCATCACTTCTGACAGAATTTCACCACAATTTATAGTGTGCTGTAAGCCCTCATATATAATGTTTTAACATTCATTCTGTGGATACTGTCAATTCCACATTTTCATGCTTTGTTGCAAGGCAATGTTGCTAAAGACTACTGTAAATAGAGTAAATACTGTAAAGAAGTACTCCAATTCTCCCAATTCCTGCATAAAACCCAGGGGAGGAAAAAAAAAAAAAAAAAAAAATTTGGCTGACAAATGCTGGGCGTATTAGATGTATTCAGCAACAATCAGCATGGGTGAGGAGGCATCCACATAGGCTTTAATTTTATATTTATTAATGGTCCTTGTTGATACTAACATATATCTTTTCCCAAAAAATGGCGCAAAGCACAGACATAATACTAGGACCAAAAATAATCTCTACATAGACTTCAAGAGACTAACATTAGAACAGGTAGGAGACAAATATGAATGCAGAACAGAACCCTGTGGCACTTAACATGACCCCAGTCAACTACAACCCTCTTCCCTGTTTGTGGACACCAGAGGACAACATTCTGTTCCTACTCTCCAAATATGAAGTTCACCATTGCTGAGATATTTCCCTAATCCCATTTTGTTCCAACTTATGTCAAAGTATTGTATGGTCCACACAATCAAATCCTTTTGTTAAATCAAATATAATACCTACTTTCCTCAACCTATCACCTTGCCCTGCTAGTGCTGCAAACACAAAAGAATGTATGGAATTTTCAATATTATGAAAAGGATAGATTGCCACTCACCATATAGTGAAGATGTTGAGTCACAGAGGGGCACAACAAAAAGACTGCTAAAAAAGTAAGCTTTTGCCCAAAAAGGCCTTCATCTGAAGTACTCTCTCTCTCTCTCTCTCTCTCTCTCTCTCTCTCTCTCTCTCTCTCTCTCTCTCACTCACTGCCAAGGTCAGAGACAGTTGTCATGTGTGCACAAGCTGTGCATACGTGAATACGTGTGTGCGTTTTTTTCCTTTTTGGCTAGTTTAGATGAAGACCTTTTGGCTGAAAGCTCATTTGTTTAGCAGTCTTTTTGGTGTGCCTGTCTGTAACTCAACATCTCAACTATATGGCGAATAGTAATATATCCTTTTCATAATACTGTCATTACTCTAGCCTGGATCTTTCATTGTTGGTACAGAATTTTCTATGGATACTCCCTCCCTAAAGCCAAACTGAGACTCTGACAGCAAATGACCAAGTTAAAAAAGATAGTAGCAATCTCACAGATAATGTATTCATTCAACAAGCAGAAGTTAGACACATGCTTATCCAGTGGTAAAAGGGCTGTCACATCATGATGCACAATTAGACACATTATATAACACAGGTCCATCTACAGTTTGGAAACACTCTCAGAAAACAATGAAGATTTTAAAGAAGGCTTAAAAAGTGTTGATTCAGGTGAAGTTTACAATGAATCTAATGTTAACTCTACATTCAACATATTTCTCAATGAGTCTTTATCCATTTTTGAAAGAACTTTTCCTAAAATGATAAATGTAATAATAGTGAGTGATTAAAGAAACCATGGATCAATACATTTATCAGTGTCTCTCCACAATGATAGAAGAAATTATAAAAAATAGTCAAAACAAGTAATGACCCAGAAGTACTTTCTTATTACAAACAATACTCTAACATATATAGAAAAGTTGTAAAAAATTCCAGGAGTACGTATATCTTGTTATATTGACATATCACATAATAAAATTAAATCAATATGAAATATTGTTAGAAAAAAGACACAGAAAGAAGCCATACAAGATTAAATAATTTATGTTAAAGGTAACGGGATCATTGTAAAAGAAAATTTATGTGTAGTAGATATTTTTAATAATTACTTTTCAAAAACAGGTGAGAAAATTGGTGCAAATAGTTCAGATGGGAAAGCAAAACAGTACACTGGAGCAGCAGTACAGAGGACATTCAGTGAATTAAAAATTAAGCTCACATCCCCATATGAAATAAAGATGATCATCATGACTCTAAAAAGTAAAAGTTTATATGGCGTGGATAATATCCCAAATATGGCACTAAACAGTTGTGGCCCATAATATGTAATGTCCTTAGCACTTGTTAATGCATCATTAAATCAGCCCATTTTCCTAGAAAGATTGAAATATGCCATGGTTAGGCCTCTCTATAAAAATGGTGACTTGACAGATGTCAATAACTACCACCCAGTGTCATACCTTACTTCATATGTAATGTGCTGCGAATACATAGAAAGAAAGATGCTTTATCATTTAGCTACAGTATAGCAGGTCAGCAACTGGAAGAAGTTAATTCTGTGAATTATCTGGGAGTAGGCATTAGGAGTGATTTAAAATGGAATTATCATATAAAGTTGATCGTCAGTAAAGCGGATGCCAGACTGAGATTCATTGGAAGAATCCTAAGGAAATGCAATCTGAAAACAAAGGAAGTAGGTTCAGTACACTTGTTCACCCACTGCTTGAGTATTGCTCACCAGTGTGGGATCTGTATCAGATAGGGTTGATAGAAGAGATAGAGAAGATCCAACGGAGAGCAGCACCCTTTGTTACAGGATCATTTAGTAATCGCGAAAGCGTTATGGAGATGATAGATAAACTCCAGTGGAAGACTCTGCAGGAGAAACGCTCAGTAGCTCAGTACGTGCTTTTGTTGAAGTTTCAAGAACGTACCTTCACTGAGGAGTCAAGCAGTATATTGCTCCCTCCTATGTATATCTCGCGAAGAGACCATGAGGTTAAAATCAGAGAGATTAGAGCCCACACAGAGGCATACTGACAATCTTTCTTTCCATGAACAATACAAGACTGGAATAGAAGGGAGAACTGATAGAGGTACTCAAAGGACCCTCCGCCACACATGGTCAGGTGGCTTGCGGAGTATGGATGTAGATGTAGATTTTCTAAAATTTTTGAGAAGGTTATGTCCACCAGGATTGTCACCCACCGGAATATTAATTGGATACTTAGCCAATTACAGTTTGGGTTTCAAAAGAGCTATTCTACTGAGCCCGCTCTTTGCACATTTATTGAGCACATAATAACCAATAGGCTATTTTCCTATGTTAAAAACATGATTTGGATTGTTGTTCAGAGTGATTATAAGATTCAAATCGCATTTATGGTCAATATTCTCACAAAAATCTCTTATTTTTATGTAATTAAACCTTAAAAATCATTAAATATCCAGATTTGGTCACATGATCAAAAATGCTCTGTTACTGGCTGATTGCTCTGATGACGCCACAGACTAGGAGTAAGATGAATTTACAAATGTGTTACAGGACTGTTAGCCATAGTTAATAGGTTTTTACATGCTTTTTCTACAAACAGTTTAGCTATTTAGTGCTTGAAAATTCATTTACAGCTTTTAAGTAACAATAGAAAGGAATTATGTGACGGCTGATAATGGAAATCTTATAAAAAGCGTTTAGAGCAATGATATGTGCAAGTAAAAATATAGTTTTCCCCAGTCCCTGCAACATCATTAAACCCATTCAAAACTAAGCAATTGTGGAACTTTTGCAAATGCGTCCATATCTTATATCTAGATTATTGACTGTCAGTCATGATGTACAACCCAAAGCACAATAAAATCATTCTTGGCAAATGTTAGTGCTGACTTCTGCTCTAGAATATACTCAGCAGAGGAACAGTGAGAAGTATGGACTCTGTGGTGCAACACTTATAACTACAGATAATAAGAATGTGGCTTGAGTCCTGGAAAGGTCACATATTTTTACACAAAATAGGAAAACAGCTCTAGCAAGAACTCATTGTAGCAGTTGTTTTGATGGTGAGCTGTATTGTATGTAGGTTCACATTAATCTTAGTCTGAGAAATGGACAAGTGAGGATAAATGCACGTTCTTTGTTTACAAACAATTACCTTTTTTAGAATGCACTGCTAGTAGTGAAGATATCACCATACTCCCGCAGTACAATGACGTGTAGGGTTATGTGGTTTTGTATGCGGAGAAATATAAAGCAGGTACAACATGAAGGTAACACAAACATAAGTGCTGTGTTTTTGTGAGTATAAACTAATGTCAGTGTCTAAAGCAGATTTAACTTCATCTTACGTATGCAGGTAACAAAATATAAAGTATGTACAACATGCAGGTAACACAGACGTATGTGCTGTGTTGTTTGTGAGTGTAAACTAACATCAGAGTCTGAAGCAGACTTAACTTCATCTTATGTAAGATGATGAAATTTCAAAAGCTTAAACAATAAGGATCCTAGCTGGACAGTATGAAGATTTAAAAAAAAATTGTTTCTAATAAAGTAAAAAGTGTGTAGTCACATTAACTAGAAAATATCTTTTGAACATGATGTGTGTGATCACTCCCCCCTTTTGCAAATGTAAGCACATGTACACACCAAGAAAACCACAATAATACTCTGTTTCTAATTGGTATAGTGAAGTTTTGTAATTGTGACTTGGTTTTCATATGAAAGTAGTGTCGACTTGTTTTATAAAGGTTAAAATACTAATGCACACCAGATTCAAATCAGGGACCTCTGAATATCATATTTCACTATTCGACAGTCTACTGCTCTACCAGCTGAGCTAACAATGATGTGTGAAGGAAGCGGCTATAATGATAATTTTTACTAACACTTTAATTTCATCAACTGATGCTATCCTTCTTTGTAACAATGGGAAAGTGTATCTCTGAGGTAAATTACTGTTAACTTCATAGTGAAAGGCTTTTTAATTAAGTAAGAGTACTTCGGCATCGATGTGGTGGTATTTTGCCAGTACAGTGCAATCAATTTTTATGCCCCTTCTCATTCTCTGAAACACTTAACAACAATTTTTCAAGAGTTTTTATGGATGTGTTTGTACTGTGTGGTATTACACACCATTCGCAATCCATTTTCTGAAACGTAAATTCCAAAACAAGACATCACTGTGAATTAGCTTTATGACAGTAGGAGTAGCGAGCTAGCCAGTGACGTGACAGGCATCACATGACTCGAATGGAGCATTTTAGAGGGGTTTAAAATTATTTGAATTTCATTTCTGCTTTTATAAAAGAATATGGAAATTCAAGAAGGAAAAAAAGCATGTTATGAGCATAAAATAACATAATTAACCATTTAAGACGATTTCCAGAAAACAAAGACATTTGATTGTGTCAGTCATCATGTCCTATTAGAGAAGTTAAGTTATTATGGAATATGAGGTTCACCAAATGACTGATTTAGTTCTTATTTAAGAAACAGAATGTGGAAAGTTACACTACTGGCCATTAATATTGCTACACCATGAAGATGACATGCTACAGACATGAAATTTAACCGACAGGAAGAAGATGCTGTGATATGCAAATGATTAGCTTTTCAGAGCATTCACACAAGGTTGGCACCAGTGACGACACCTACTACAACATGCTGACATGAGGAAAGTTTCCAACTGATTTCTCATACACAAACAGCAGTTGACCAATGTTGCCTGGTGAAACGTTGTTGTGACGCCTTGTGTAAGGAGGAGAAATGTGTACCATCACGTTTCCGACTTCAATAAAGGTCGGATTGTAGCCTATTGCGACTGCGGTTTATCGTATTGTGACATTGCTGCTCACATTGTTCGAGATCCAATGACTGTTAGCAGAATATGGAATCGGTGGGTTCAGGAGGGTAATATGGAACACCATGTTGGATCCCAACAGCCTCGTATCACTAGCAGTCGAGATGACAGGCATCTTATCCACATGGCTGTAACGGATCATGCAGCCACATCTCGATCCCTGAGTCAACAGATGGGGATGTTTGCAAGACAACAACCATCTGCACGAACAGTTTGACGACGTTTGCAGCAGCACGGACTATCAGCTCGGAGACTGTGGCTGTGGTTACCCTTGACGCTGCATCACAGGCAGGAGCACCTGTGATGGTGTACTCAACGACGAACCTGGGTGCACGAATGGCAAAACGTAATTTTTTCGGATGAATCCAGATTCTGTTTACAGCATCATGATGGTCGCATCCATGTTTGGTGACATCGCAGTGAACGCCCATTGGAAGTGTGTATACGTCATCGCCATATTGGCGTATCACCCGGCATGATGGTATGGGGCGCCATTGGTTACACGTCCTGGTCACCTCTTGTTCGCATTGACAGCACTTTGAACAGTGGACGTTACATTTCAGATGTGTTACGACCCATGGCTCTATCCTTCATTCGATCCCTGCGAAACCCTACATTTCAGCAGGATAATGCACGACCGCATGTTGCAGGTCCTATACGGGCTTTTCTGGATACAGAAAATGTTCGACTGCTGCCCTGGCCAGCACATTCTACAGATCTCTCACCAATTGAAAACGTTTGGTCAATGGTGGCCAAGCAACTGGCTCGTCACAATATGCCAGTCACTACACTTGGTGAACAGTGGTATCGTGTTGAAACTGCATGGGCAGCTGTACCTGTACACACCATCCAAGCTCTGTTTGACTCAATATCCAGGCGTATCAAGGCCGTTATTACGGCCAGAGGTGGTTGTTCTGGGTACTGATTTCTCAGGAAATTGCGTGAAAATGTAACAACATGTCAGTTCTAATAAATATATTTGTCCAATGAATACCCGTTTATCATCTGCATTTCTTCTTGGTGTAGCAATTTTAATGGCCAGTAGTGTGCCTTAGACTATTTGAGTAATACAAAGAGGGACATCACATCATCAGCATGGGAAGAAATGACAATGGGAATCTGACAGTGTTTGATTATTGGCGTACTACTGTATTCGCTTTATGTTAATGATCTGCCATTTTATTTGAATCAGTAGGTAGAAATAGGACTATTTGCAGATGATACAAACATTGTTGTGTAGTACAGCAAAGAGGCATCAACAGAGAAGATAGTAAATTATGTTTTTGTGAAAGTTACTGAGTGGTTTTGCACAAAAACTTTGGAAAAAAACCACAGTTCACCCACTTTTGTTCTGTCAAAAATATGCCACTTCCTATTAACATAGTATACCAACAAAAAATAATTAACATGATACAAAATTGTAAGTTTTTAGGTATGCATTTTGATGAAAACTTAAACTAGAAAAACCATTTGGCAGACTTGCTAAAATGTTTAGATTCAGCTACTTTTTCCATAAGAATAATTGCCAACTTTGGGGCTACAGCAGTCAGAAAGTGAACATATTTTGAGTATTTTCATTCACTGATGTATGGAATAATATTCTGGGGTAAACCCTCACTTATGCAAAAAGTATTCATTGCATAAATGAAAATAATTAGGATTATGTGTGGATTTCTATTACATACATATTGGTGATACCTCTTTAAGCAGATGGGAATATTAACTACAGCCTCACAGTACATTTATTCATTTATGAAATTTGTTATCAACAATCCATCTAAGTTTCAGAGTAGCAGAGGTAGTACAAGTAAAACACCAGAAGGAAAAAAGATCTGCATTGCCCTTTAAAGAATCTAACTATGGTACAAATGGGGTGAAATATGCAGCTATAAAACTCTTTGACAATCTATCCACAGAAATAAAATGTCTGATAGATAACATTTTCAAATGTATATTAAAAAAAACTGAACATAAATGCATGTGCTAGCCAAGCCTACAGATTGTGCTGCTGTATTTGATCACAAATCTGCAATGTTCTCAATATGTTGCAAGTGTCAGTCCTGGTCAGAACAGTGTTCTGTGTAGTTGTGAGTGCATTATGTCCGACGTAAGCAAGTTCGAACATGAGAAAATTGTTGGTGTTTGTGTGGTGCTTGCTTCCATAACCATGATAGCCAAAATGGTTGATGTTTCAAGAAACAACCTTTCAAAGATTTATACCGCATACAGGGAAAGTGGAAAAACATCATCCACCAAGTCACAACATGGTCAAAATGGCTCTGAGCACTATGCGACTTAACTTCTGAGGTCATCAGTTGCCTAGAACTTAGAACTAATTAAACCTAACTAACTTAAGGACATCACACACATCCATGCCTGAGGCAGGACTCGAACCTGCGACCGTAGCGGTCGCCCGGTTCCAGACTGTAGTGCCTAGAACTGCACGGCCATTCCGGCCGGCACAACATGGTCAAAAGTGTTGGTTGAGTGACTGTAACAGAAGGTCATTGAAGAGAACTGTGATGACAAATAAGAAGACAACAGCTGCAAAAGTCACTGTATAACTGAATGCCACACTTACAAACTCTGTCAGCACCAAAACTACATGAAGGGAGCTCCAGAAGCTGGGAATTGCAGGATAAGCTGGAATTCTAAAGGCGCTCATCAGTGAAGCAAATGCCCATGGCAGGAAAACATGGTGCTGAATCCATAAAACCTGGACTACGGAACAATGGAAGGAAGTCATTCTGTTGTATGAGTCTTGTTGGGCCCTGTTTCCAACTTCTGGCTGAGTTTATCATCCCAAGAGCGAAACATGGCAGGGGTTCAGTGATGATTTGGATAGCCATATCATGGCATTCCATGGGACCCAAGGTTACTCTGCAAGGTCACATTACTGCCAAGGATTGTGTGACTTCTTCTCCTCTTTAAGAAACAGAAGAATCACCAGTCATCAGATCTCACTATTAATGAGCCTTTGTGGTCTGCTTTGGAGAGAAGGGTGCACAATTGGTATCCACCTCCACCATTGTTACCTGAACTTGCCACTATTTTGTGAGAAGGATGGTATAAGATTCGCTTGAAAACCATAAAACACCTGTATTTATGCATTACAAGATGACTGGAAGCTGTTGTGAATGCCAACAGTTTTTCTGCAACATATTAGCCATGTTAAGTATTGTGTTTTTGGTGTTGTGTTTTTTTGTCTACACCCTTGAACTGTCCTATTTTTGTTCTGTTGACATGTTCCACATCATAAACTTTATCGTGAATTTAACTGATTAAGCAAGTAACTAACTAACTGACTAACTATCTAATGTGTACTGAGACTACTCTCCTACAGACATTGCTTTCTCAAAATTTTTTCAAAACACTAGCAGTAAATAAACTTGCTGGTAATTATCTACATTATCTCTTACATAATTTTTAAAAAAAGTTGTTTCACTAACAAGTATATCAGTCTGTTAGGAAACTGACCACACCTGAAAGACTCATTGCACAGCTGACTTAAGAACAGATAAAAATACACATAGCAACAGACTTATAATTACAATAGTATAAATAAAGTAACACACCTGCAATAGTTATAACATTCTGGTTCAGTTTCTCTTGTATTAATCTGGCATTATCTCCTTTCAAAATCCCATACTCATTCAAGGTTTTTTTCACACGGTCTAGCAAGGTAACTCCTGGTGCACCTCGTATAAGGCAGTACACAGTAGCCTAACACAAGGAAAATGTATTCCATATAGTTTAATTACTAGTTCATTTATATGATATATGAAGACTGCTAAGTGTAATTACTACTAATTTTTGTATATGACCAACCGTTGTGTTCAGGAGCAGTTCCTCCAGAATAAATGCTCCAACAAAACCAGTGACTCCAGTCAGGAGCACTTTATCACGTCTCCAGTTAGTACCTGAAAGCTGGAAAGATCTCCAGAAGGCCCTAAGCCTTATGTCCATTCTTGAAAAAGAAAAGTGAATTTTTGTAAGTAAATAAAATGTGTTCTACATATGGATATCTTGTGACATTCATTCTGTGCATGCGCAAAATCAAAATACATTGCTGGTCATGTACAATGGAACCAGTTTAAATAAAAAACAAAACAAAAAGTACAGCATACATATAACTGACATAACACTGCAGTTTAACAAAAAGAAAATGAGTGAAAAGATTACAGTCAGGCTCTAATAAGAAATATGATCATCCAAATAGAGGGTGGTCAGAAACAATCTGGAAAGCTTGCAAGGATGTTGCAGGGTAGGTTGTGCAGAGAAATAATTGTTAAGAAAAAAATTCGACACACTGCACTGTTTCTTTATTAATTAGCACTGAAGTTAGCCAATCAGACCACTGCATACACAAATTCAAGTGGCCCACCAGACATTGTCACCAACGTGTTTTTGTTTGGTTTCCTAAAACTGAACAAGAGAGTGTTACAAAATCTGGATATGGCATGGTAGTAACCTGACCCAAATACTGAGCAGTCTTGTGTGCATCATCTATGCTATGAGAACAACTGACACTAAATTTCAGTGTTAATATGCTAATTAACTTGGAAATAACACAATATATGGAATTTTTTTCTTAACAATTATTTCTCTGCACAACATAGTTTTCACCACCATTTCAAGCTTTGCAAACTGTTTCTAACCGCCTTTTATATCTAATACTAATAGTAAATACCATTAATTAATTCACTTATATTCAATAACAATTTACAGTTTCTGTATCGCTTAGTGATCAGGGGCACAAGATCGACTGGACAATGATGAAGACCAACTGCATGTGCTCAATATAGTTAAGGGTCAGAAACATTGCCAGACATTCATTTCCTTTACAGTATCCAGCAAGAACTGGCTGACTTCATATGCTAAATGTTAAGAGGTATTATCATTCTGGAGGATGATTTCTCCCACTCAGTCTTGGCAAATCACCTAACATTACAATCAAAAGTACCTCTATGCCCCAGAACAACAATGAGGAAGACATGGATGTATATGCATATTTGAAAAGAGATACCACAAGGCAACACTCTTGAATCCCCAAATTCATCCTTTCCAATGTTTTTGATTGGATGATAATAGATTCCCCATTCTCTCTAAATATGCATCCCATACCTGTAATGTAGGTTACATGCTTTTCTGTGTGTACTCGTGAGATTATAAACTTTATCACTGCTTGTTACTAAATTTGGCTCACATTTATTGCAGCTCAGTGAGACCTACTGCATTAAATGGAACTTTATTCTACAGATTAAAGATCCCCAAAGGATGAACATTAAGCCATCTTTCCATCACACCCTATCCTTGACCTGCTTAGGACATCCCAGCTACATGCCATCACTGTGCATTACATGGATGTTGACTACTAGTAGTTTCTGTTGTTTACCTCTGAATTTGTGAGAGAAAGCCTAAACACTTTACATGTAAAGCAGGGCAGCAATGAAACTATTATATGCTTTCAGGATGCATTTTTCTTCTTATTTATCACAGGGATTAACAGGCCTGGATTTTCAAAAGTATTTCACAAGACGATAGATTTTTTGGTTATTTATTTATGTGCATTGTACTAGGCAATTGTTTATTTAAGTTAGTATTAAAATGACATCTAGAAATTGTCAAATTCCTTTGCGAAATAGGTACAGTTAGACACATAGTTGATAAATATTAGCGTACATATCTTTTGTAAAGATTTATATATAAAAAAACAAAGATGAGGTGACTTACCGAACGAAAGCGCTGGCAGGTCGATAGACACACAAACAAACACAAACATACACACAAAATTCAAGCTTTCACAACAAACTGTTGCCTCATCAGGAAAGAGGGAAGGAGAGGGAAAGACGAAAGGAAGTGGGTTTTAAGGGAGAGGGTAAGGAGTCATTCCAATCCCGGGAGCGGAAAGACTTACCTTAGGGGGAAAAAAGGACAGGTATACACTCGCACACACACACATATCCATCCACACATAGAGACACAAGCACACATATTTAAATATGTCTGCTTGTGTCTGTATGTGTGGATGGATATGTGTGTGTGTGCGAGTGTATACCTGTCCTTTTTTCCCCCTAAGGTAAGTCTTTCCGCTCCCGGGATTGGAATGACTCCTTACCCTCTCCCTTATAACCCACTTCCTTTCGTCTTTCCCTCTCCTTCCCTCTTTCCTGATGAGGCAACAGTTTGTTGCGAAAGCTAGAATTTTGTGTGTATGTTTGTGTTTGTTTGTGTGTCTATCGACTTGCCAGCGCTTTCGTTCGGTAAGTCACCTCATCTTTGTTTTTTTATATATAATTTTTCCCACGTGGAATGTCTCCCTCTATTATTTTGTAAAGATTTCGTACTTATAAACACAAGGAGACGTAGCAAGTTTCATAACCAACAGACAGAAAGGTCGAGCTTAGGCAGTAATAAATATTCTGATAACCACAAACAACAAGTTTTTAAATTTAAAATTAAAATGCAATATCCATATTTCAGTGTTTAATTTCTTCACACTGCCTAGTTAGCTACTTTCCTAACAATCGTCATGTTAAATTGCTAAGTACTTTATTACAGATTCTCTCTACTACTTGATATTAACTCCTATATTAAAAAAGAATAAGCCTGTGAATCATTGTTTTGCCCATTTTTTGCAAATACTTCTGATTTTTCTCTTGAAGCTTGATACAAAATAAGGCTTATATTTTCCAGTACAGCTTGCAGTGCTGTAGTTTCTTTAATCATGTGCAGTTACTGGGCATTCATTGTAGTCTAGGGGTGGTATGTATATTTGTTAAAGTGTACAGTTGTGCAGAAGCTCATCAGTTATAATTCTATACCACAATTCAATGAAAAAGAAATAACTTCATCACAAATGAGGGTTGCAGAGGTCACAGACATGTGACAATTATTTCCATATGGCATGGTGAGAAAGACATGTGCATTTGAAACAAATAAGAAATTTCATAACAATTTGACACAATAAAGGCAACTGTAATAATGTCCCTGGTGATTTGTGTGTTATAGGCCATGGTCTAAGGCATGGTTCAGTGCCCAACATTTCATCCCACAATGCGGAATACATCCTCAGAGGCTATAAAAGTGTAGTTAGATGATGTTAAAACTTAAACAAGGATGTTTGCAACATTAAGAGATGAAATGTTGGGCACTGAACCATGCCTTAGACCATGGCGTAATATCCATAAACAGAAATAATCAAAGATGTAAATACTGGCCACATTGCATTGTATAACCAACAAAAATAATAGTTCATATATCATGCTTCAAAGCCACTCATTTTTCTAAATGGGACTCTAAAATAATATCCATCTATTTGGTCTTAACATTAATTAAGTACTACATCTATGTATTCTATTTGCATCTTTATAACATCAATGCTGAAAAGATTTCCTTGGAACTCATGTGTATTACCTTCAAAAAGTATGTAGATTTTATAGACAACAAAGACAGGAATGATAACATAGTTTACTAACAGTGGGATGTTGTTCCAAGGAAAGATGTTCATTAACAGATATTGCATATAAATCACTTGACAGAAAAAATGAAGTAACTAGAAGGGGATGGGAAAATGAAATGAAACTTCGTGAGTGGAGAGGTTATCTGACATTTCAGTGATTACAATATTGAGTCAAATTTACAAAGGATGTAGTAGTATGAGCTCACTTATCAGTATGAAATTGCTTCCCCTTTGGCCTTGATGTATGCACTGATTTGGTTGGGAAGAGTGTCATAAATCTGATGTATGTTCTCCTGACGCAAGCTGACCCACAGCTGTTGTAACTAGTTCTTGATATTCTTCATCCTGGTACTTGGACAGAGTTGACATTTGAAATGGTCCCACACATGTTCTATCAAGAACAGGTTTGGGGATTCTCCTTGCCACAGGAGTACCTCAACATCATGCAGACAGTTCACAGAGACAAGTGTCATGTGTGGATGTGGACTGTCCTGTTGAAAAATCGCACAAGGATACTGTTACATATGAGGTAATACATGAGGATGCAAGATAGCTGTAATGTACCATTGTGCCATCAGAGGTTCCTCAGTCCCTGCCAGTCATGACCTGAATTCATACCCCATGGATCCCCACATCTCTATGCCTCTCATGAACATAGGAAGGAATGGACCTCTCCCTAGGTTGCCGTCATACTTGTTTATGACGGTCAACTGGGATAGGGCAGAACCACAGTTCATCACAGAACACATTGTGACATCATTCATCAGCAGTGCATGATGGCAGGCACAGATGTGAAGGGTATGCAATGAGCTTGGTGCACAATATGGCAATCCTTCCTTGAGATGGTCAGAAATGGTCTACTGGAACACTAATGATGTCTGTGTCTGCCCTCACATTCCCATGCAGTGAAACGTAGGTCACTGCCATGTCCGAATGTCTCACAAATCTGGATATTGCATGATTCAACTAGCCATGCTAATGGAGACCCACAATGAGGCCCCTTTCAAACTCTGTTAATTGCTGCTAAAGCTATCTCACACCAGCACGTGGCATGTCCATGTCTTTTACAGTGATCGCTTGACAACTGATGCTGATCATGCCCCTTATATACCGTATCAGACATGACAACAACACAAAACGTAAACACCACTCAGGCACTTTGCTAATCTTTTTTACCTGTCATATAGAATTGCAATTCTTATCATTTGAAATTACACTGATATTTGACCATGTCCTCCGGGTGCTAAAAAAAAAAAAAAAAAAAAAAAACAAAAAGTTATATATATATATATATATATATATATATATATATATGCTTGTGTCTGTGTGTGTACGGATGGATGTGTGCGTGTGTGCGAGTGTGTGTGCCTGTCCTTTTTTCCCCCTAGGGTGGGTCTTTCTGCTCCCGGAATTGGAGTGGCTCCTTGCCCTCTCCCTTGGAGCCCGCATCCTTTCGTCTTTCCCTCTCCTTCCCTCTTTCCTGGTGGGGCGGCCGTTGGTTGCGAGGGCTAGAATTTTGTGTGTATGTTTGTGTGTCTACCGACCTGCCAGCGCTTTTGTTTGGTAGGTCTCATCATCTTTGTTTTTGGATATATTTTTCCCACGTGGAATGTTTCCCTCTATTTTTATACATATATATATATATATATCACATTAAAATACTTACATATCTTTCCCCTGACTGTGACGTTCAACTTCTGCAGCCAGATCAAGCTGGACTGGATCACCTCCATTAACTGTTTCAGGGTCTTCAATAAAGGCTGCCATGGATGAAACCGTTGGATGTTTAAATAAGTCACTCATTACTAAATTGACTCCTAGTTTCTGATTCATTTCATTTAATATGCGTGCTGCTTGGAGTGAATGCCTAATATTACAGAAAAATAACATTTTGTTGTTAAAAGAGAGAACTGAATGAAATAATAACACATATTAAGATCTAACAAGACAATTAATTTTACAAATAACCATATAGTTCTGTCTACCCTTGATCTACAGAATGTGCTTCCAACAAAAACAGATTAATTCATAATCAATAAACTACAGTGGGCAAATGCAGCACTGTACTTCACAGTGCTGTGCTGAACACATTATATTTGTGCATCTGAGGCAAAAAGAGAAATCAGCAGTGGCCGTGCACAGCCTCAATGAAGAACATACCTTTGATATTGAAAACACTAAGCTGTGTTGAGTGTTGTGTTGAGTGAATGGCTACTGGTAGAGTACAATAGGGAATCCATAGAAATAAAGGTTCCCCACAATCTCATCAACAGGGATGACCACCATCAGCTTAGTTCAATGTGAAATCCTGCATTAGTAACAGTACCTCAAGAGCAAGGCTAGCCAGGGTCACCTTGTCTGGCATATCAAGAATACCCACAAATGGAACCGATCACAGCTCCCAGCCTTGGCACAACATCCCTCCCCCACCATCAGTGTGCATTATAGCACAGTGTTTGCCCCAGGGGAAGGCGGTAGATACCCTTCATGTATAAATAGAAAGGCACATAGTGCATCTCAACACTTCCCCTGGAGATGACGAATATGAGAGTACGACACTCATCAAAATGTCAGATTTTTCAAGACTAACACCTAGCTGGAAACCCATGGGTTTTTCATCAGTAGTATATGCTGGGAAAGTCTACATTCACAAATACATGACAGGCTCATGGAAGGATGGCACACTGGCCACAGAAAATACTTTTTGCATATGATCATCTCACATGACAGATTTCTCAGTACGTAATTTCTTCCTGTGAGATTTCCTCAGGGAAAATGTTCATGTCCATCACTTCTAACAATTTTCTAAGAATTGAGAAGCTGTATTATCACACTTCCTGAGAACAATATGCCAGACCTGCTTAAATAGTCTTTGCTGAGAATGGGATTATTCCCTGGACATCTATTACACTACATATGTATCTTACATCAAGTGTATCTAAGGCCAGAGATAGAGATTAAAAACTCCAAACCCAGTCTCCAAGACTTTGTTAGATCATATGTTTTCAAATAGAAAATAGCTAGTAATTAGCTGTGTCCATTACAGCATCCACAGTACTTAGCTTGGGTGTAGCATTTAGTTTTGTTAGTTTATTATGTACTTCCATGCAGAAGTGAACAGCAAATTTTTACTGTTTTCAGATGTTCTATTAATTTTTCAACTGCTTTTGTATTTGAAAGAGCTAGTTTTGCATCTCACTTTCACCAATAGACATATTGTGGGTATTGTGGGTGCACGATGGAAAAGATGACTGCTGTTTGTAAACAGTTGGAAGCAGCACTGACAAGTTGACAACAGTTAAAAGCCTTCCTAGGAGTACTCTGAGCTGCACCAGTGATGGAGTGGTAGGGTGGTCTTCTGTTGCTGCAAAACATTGCATTTCTTGCCAGACATGGTCTGTAACAACCTCATTTGGACACTAAACTGTCACCTAATGGTGACTGTTGGGTCATTCCATTACCTGGAACATCTTCTTTGTTGAGGACTATGCTTAAAAAAGGGGGTAACAAATCAGTAGTAAGCAGTTTGAATGTTAGGCATCTGATGGTTCTTCTTAGGCCAATTAATGCACAAAATCTGAGGGTACTGTTGGTTATTTCCAGAGACTGTCAGAAGTAATGCAAACAGATGCTTAGCTCATGGGGCCTCGGCACTGCTGTTCATTTGCAGTGTTGTTTGAAATACTGATCAGGATACTCTGGCCAGAAGCTAACTATAGGCTCTAAACTGCACACTTTGCCAGTATTGTGAGGAGTATACCTGTATATTCACCAACTGCACTAGAGATGGAAACTTGTTGTACTGCACTGGTTAGATTAAGCATGCATTGTGTGCTATAGAAGTGGTTACTTAGGTGGCTGATTATGTGTAGAATGTACATGGTGTTTTCTTTTAGAATGGGTCTGTTAGATCCTCAGGTTAAAACCCCAACATCTCACTAATCTCTGTCCATGAAAGCAGTCATCCTCACAGAATATTAGGGAAAAATTATTTTAAACCTGAAACAGGACGTAGGGAAGCTGTCAGGAACATAAGGAAAAATATCAGATTGACAGATTAATTTCCCAAGGAACTGGAATATTTAAAGCAACAAGCAGAAACATCACAACTAGTGAGGTCACAACTGAATCAATGTGAACTCATGTGGACAAAAGTAATGGGCGATGGTGGATGTGGAATAATAACTGAATATTTCTACAGAATTAATTAATTTATTTATTCATGCAGGGATCATTTCATGATGATACAGGATTTGCCATCATAATGCAATGAAAATAAATATTTAAAAATATACATATATAGAATTCATAAGAGTGTTTTATGAGGATAGTAAAAATGGACAGCTGTGGTCTGGCTGGAGGAGCCATCCCAGTATTTGCCTGAAATCATTCAGGAAAACCACAGAAACCCTAAACTGCATAGAGAAAACTCCACCCTTCTGAATACAGGGTCAGTGTCTTAACAACCACACTACCTCATTACTTACACGTATGAAAGTAACGATATATAAGGCCTTTAAAACAAAGATACTTACATAGAGTAGCCAAATAATATATTAATATATTGGTGGATTGTGAAAGCATTAATTTCAGTTTTCAAACAAGCATCTCATCACATACAAACTCACAGTAAGAATTTCACCTTTAAACAAGCACGACAACCTTCTTAGATAAAAAGTACAGAACTAGTATTGATTTTCCATTGATGAAGCTAGGACAGGACATAAATTTATGATGGATGGAGAATATCACTCCAAACATGATTCCATATGAATAAAAGTGTTGGTGTAGTACTGGAAATTCTAAAGTTACTATTAAATATCAAACATTTTAACAGACACATCAATCACATAGTCATTCAAAGGTAGTTTAAACACCCCCATGTTAGTGTAGTAATTGAGGGTGACTTTAGTTTGCTTGGTATTGATTGGGTAAACTAAGCATACATAACTGGTAGTAAAGACAAACACTCTTGCAAAATAATGTTGAATGTTTCCAGAATCCATCTTTCAAACTGAAGCTGTGTGTGTGTGTGCAGTTTCCAAACTTCCTGCTGGATTAAAACTGTGTGCTGGAAGAGCAAGTGAAACTGGAATCTTACTTTCTGTGGGAAATGATCTCATTAACTTAACTATCCAGGTCTAGATAGCTCAGTTAATAAAAACTTTGTTCATGAAAGGCAATGTTCTGGATATGAGTACTGGTATGCAGTTTTAATCCACCAGGAAGGTTTGATATTGACCCTGAAGAGGGCCAGAAGCCTTTTCAGTAGATCAGAAACAACAGTCTGTATAATTGACTGATCTGACCTTGTAACTGATTCCACCATTGTGTTGCTGTGCTGTTAGTGAAAATGGCTGAAAGCAATGGGAAACTACAGCTGTTATTTTCTGTGAGGGCATGTAGCTCTTCTGTTTTTGGTATCAAAGATGTTCACAGGTACAGTGGCTGTTTGCACAAGAAGAGGCACTCTAGAGATCTATTGCCACAAACCATTAAAATGTATGGGAATGGCAGAAGTTAGGGATGAAAATTCTAATTCACAATGCCCTGTGGAGTATATATGCAGATGTACTGCAGATACATTCAAAGCTGATAAAAATTTAACCTTATGAAAAGAGTCAATAAATTCTTAGCTCTCTCTTTTTAAAAATAAAATGTTAACCTTTCTTAAAGCTAGTGTAGAGACCTTAATAATAAGATATAAGACATTAGCACATGCATGCAGGCATTGCTGCCATGTTCCATATGAAAATGGAATAGGCTAATATTGGTAAAAAGTAAGCTCCGTACTGTTGCTTATGGAGGATGACAGCAGATAAATTCTTTCAACTACAGTGCATTGCAAAGGATTTTAATACTACAAAAGACACAAGAGCACTACATACATTTCATATTACCAACAGGGAACCTGTCAAAGACTATAGACATGCAGTGAGAGCTATCAAATCACATCACTCAGACAGTGGATTTTGAATTTGAGGTGGTTAAGGAAAGTGAAATAAGTAAGATAATCTTCACATTAAAGAACAAATACTCAGCTGGATGGGATGGTACATTGAATGTTGCAGTTAAAAAATGCTTAAAAGAAATGGTTAAACCACTAAGTTACCTCATAAAATGTAGTATTGGTGAAAACACTTATACTAGTAGTCTAAAAATAAGCACTGTTAAAGCAGTGCTTAAGAAAGGAATTACAAAAGAAACTTCAAACTACCACCAAACATTGATGTCTACCTTCAATAAGGTTTCTGAATTGATATTCATTTCTCAGATCTATGTTTATTTTACACAAAAAATTGTTAACAGGCAGAAACCATGGCTTTACAAAAGATCATTGTGCAACATCTGCAGTTATTGAATTTCTCCATAAAGTGTACATCCTCCTAGATGAAGGAATGAGGACAACAGGGATATTCTTAGATCTTACCAAAGCCTTCAACTCAGTCAACCATGGGCTGCTCATTGAGAAACTGAAGATATACAACATCAAAGACTCATCTATGCAGTTACTGTCCACATACTTAACGAACTGTAAGCAGTGCTCTAAATTTTCATGCAAAATAGATAACAACATCATAATTTCCCATATTTTAGGGATACAGTAATCCAAAGGGTGCCACAGGGTCAATCCTTGGTCCCTTCCTGGTCTTGGTTTATGTCAGTGGCATGACACAACCTTTCAACTCACATCTAGTAAGCCATGCTGATGACACCTCCTCCTATTTTTTTTTAGAAAGACTCGTCATTACAGTAAGTTGCAACTAATGATGTAACAGAAGTAACCACGTATTTTCTACACCAATGTCTAGCCACTAAAATCAGTAAAGTCCACATACTAATATTCAAACAACCAGCTCTCATGAGGTTGAAATAAACAACATATATAGTTTTACATCAATAGAAACAGGTAAAATGAATTTCCTTGGTTTAATCTGGACAAAAATCTTGATTTGGTAAAGCACATTAATGCTGTATGCGACAAAATCATCAGTAGCTTGTATCTGGTAAGCCAACTGCCAAAAATAGTTCCAATCATACACTATGGAATAATTTATGCATTTCTTAACTATGGTATGAATTGTGAGGCTGTGAAGCAGACCTATACCTGAACAGAATACTATTGTTACATAAATGAGCAGTTAGTCTAATACATGGACTAAGGTTCAGAGTGTCCTGTTGTGAAACCTTTGTCCAACATAAATATTTAACAATATATTCCTTAGATTTGTATACATTTATTATATTTTTGTGAATAACAAAAACAATGTATAAGAATGTAGTGATACACAGAATTATGACACTAGGAGTAAGGGCAACTGCTTCAGGAAGAGGACAACATAAAAAATAACTGTTGATTGTTCTTATACTAATGGGCAGACATGGTTCAACAAGCTGCTGCATACTTTGAAAACTTGTGAAGCAAAGGTGTTCCACAGTGAGTTAAAAGAGTTTCTAATAAATAAGTGTATCTACTCGGTGAATTATAAGCTGCAGGAACTGGGTTGCAACATGCAATATAATAAGAATATTAAGATGAATACATATATCATTACTGTATGTGTTATTTATATTAATTTATTACTCAAATTATGTATGACATTTGCAAAAATCTTCATCTTGACAGCTACATGCAAAAAATTTAAATAAATAAATGGTGTACTAAGAAATGAAAATAATAAGATATTTACTCACCCTCCCAAGTCGAAAAAGTCTTCTTGGACATCAATGGTTGGTATTCTTAAAATGTTGCACCATATATTGGCAATCAGATGCTCCATAGGTGTTGATGGCAGATCTTGTGGATCAATACTGCAGTCTTCATTTACATCAATTTTTGGTAATGCTCTCTTATCTAATTTCCCTGATCCTTCCACAATTGGCGTACTGTTTAAAAAATACAAAATCAAAAATATAACAATAATACTACTACTTTATGTAATCTTTGTGGATATTTATCTCAAGCAACAGAACACTAGCAGATATCCACTGCAACCAACCTCGAAAGAAAGAAGAATTTTGATGGTATCATGTAAAATGGTAACCTTTTCTTCAGAGCTGCTCTCACTGCTTTACGAGAAGTTTTACCTTCTGGCACTATGTAAGCAACAAGAAATTTATCAGAGCCTTCTTCTCCTAGTGCTAGTACACATCCACTGTTGACCATGGGCAACTCCAAAAGTGCAGCTTCAACAGCCTGTAAATAGATTGATAATATAAATGTCACATAGTAAGTTAATGAAAGATTGCAGGTATCTTATTTTATTTAATGCTACAGTATTTGCTATCATCTGTGAATTGATTGTTATGATTTTTCTGGCAGCAATGATATACCTCATAGGTGCTGACAGTAAGGGCAGCAAAATTATTTTCTTCTTAATATGTTAATCTCTCTATATGTGGCTAAATAAACTAAGGAGAATTTAACACCTGCATATAGTCAAGAACAAAAGAAAGAATTAGAAATATACTGTAGCATTAACTTACTGCAATAAATGGTGAAACTAAGAGCAGCTCAAAACAATAAAATGGTAAATCATGAAATTAAGTTTTGAAACTAAAGAAAAACTGGAAATGGGAAAGTAATATCACAGTGGCAGTAAGAGAAAAATGAAGGAAATATCATTCAGAGCTCTAAATCATATGATGTACACGAAGCATAAGATAACAACAAGTTCATACAAGATACCATATGTTGGTAATGTATAGTATAAAACATAGAATGACCTATTTGGGATATTTATTAGTAATATAATGTGAAACATTGAGTTATGCCTACAAATTGCAGACTTAAACATTTCAAAAATTAAAAACAATATCTATGTTTTTCCAGACAGTGACCTTTTACTACTTTAATGAAAGAACCGCTCAGTCCATTCCAGCGTCACACACACACACACACACACACACACACACACACACATTCCCTCACTGTATTTACCTTATGAATTAAATAAAATTTGCAGCATTGTCCCCAGTTGGTCTTGAGTCAAATGGAAAGATTGAACCAGAGACTTTGAAGGCTCAGTGACAAACTGGGCTGTGACTTTCTGGGCTTGCACCATCAGGTTAAAAACTGTAGGGTCCTCCTAAATGTGTCACATGTACACCATACATCAAAGGTTGCTACCCAGGAAGTATTGATAAAAGATTCAAAGAAATGCCACCTACAGGCAAAGGTATTAAAATCTTAGTGATTACCTGCTAAAGTATTTGCAACAAAATGCCACTACACTTTAAAAAACAGTGGGCTGCACATGATACTAGCTACAGAAAACTGGTTAAAACCCAAAATTGATAGCAGTGAGACTTTTGGGGAAAATATAAGTGTATATCAAAAAGACAAGGGTAATAGTACAATGCATGTTTTTTTAAGTATGTACTGTTTTGAAATAAAAATAACACAAGTAGAGTTTATTAGAAATTTTATTTTCACATGAAAGCCTGACTTTAATCTACTTTTCTAAATAATTCCCACCAGTATTCATTGCTTATATATTTGGTTGTGAGTACGTGAAATGCCTCCATCGACTGAGAATCCTGCTGTCCGCGAAACATGCACTGTGATTCATTTTCTTACTACTGAAGATGTGAAAGTGGCTAAGTTCATCATCAGGTCAGTGAAGTGTATGGAGAAACATTACGTGTGATGAGATGATATGGTAATGGGTAAGAGCTTTTAAAGATGGCCGTATGAATGTACATGATGATTTGATGCAGGAAATTGATCAAAAAGTGAGAGAGAACAGACACTGCATGATTTTGACATTATGTGGTGAATTTCCTCAAGTGTCAAGAAGTGTGCTGTTATACTTGGTCTTATGCACATGTGGGATCTCAATTGGTTGATGCAAGTGTGGAGCACAATGCTGTATTGACATAAAGGCAGATAATTATCTTTTATTCTTAGTACTAATAACATTAATAAAGGAATGAATACATATCTTTCTCATAGCAGTTGACTGTACAAGATCCTTGTTAAGACAAATACACAGTTCTGAATTATCCAGTCACACTTCACATTATGAATGATAATTACAGAATACATAAGCCCTGGCCAGCAAGTACATGAGAACACTGAATAGCAAGTACAAGAGCAAGTCACAAGTGAGCCTGAGAGAAGCTGTTTTCACAACATAAATACATCCTCTGCTGGACCTCAGCCCTCTGGTTGCAGTGGCAGTTGTGGGAAGCTAAGCAGTGACTACATCTACATCTATACTCCGCGAGCCACCTTACGGTGTGTGGCGGAGGGTACTTATTGTACCACTATCTGATCCCCCCTTCCCTGTTCCATTCACGAATTGTGCGTGGGAAGAACGACTGCTTGTAAGTCTCCGTATTTGCTCTAGTGCAGCATGTACTTCAAAGTGCGATCAACTGGTAGTGGTTAATACTGTAAGTGCTTTACACAGTTTTTGCCTAATCAGGTGGCAAGGTTTCTACAAGGATGCTATTCAAAAGGTAGTTGTATGGTACATTAAGTGCCTTAATATTGGTGGGATTATGTAGAAAAGGACATTAAAGTACAGGATTTTATGTAAAAATGAAACTACTTATAAATGTCTACTTCTTTTATTTTTATTTCAAAATGGTACTTACTTAAAAAACACACCTTGTAGATGGAAGTGGTGTATTTGTCTCAGTAGACAAGAAACTAAAATCCTCCAAGACAGATACTGAAACTGCTTGGGAGATTGTCTTGGTAAGGAGCGCTATCATGGGTTGTCATAAACTTATGACTGGATCCTTCTGTTGGCCACCAACTCACCTCCATATATAACCAAAAACTTTGGAGAAAATAAAGTTCACTAGTATGTAAATTTCCCAATCATACTGTCATCATTGGAGGAGACTTTAACTGTCTAACAACAGATTGGGAAAATTACCCCTTTGTTAGAGGTGGGTTTGACAAGACTTCCTGAAGAATATTACTAAATGCATTCCCTGAGAACTATCTCAAGCAGATTGTTTGGAAGCCCACTCATGATGGAAATATAGTGGATCTAATAGCAACAAATAGATATGACCTCTTTGAGTGTGTCCACATAGAAACTGGTGTCACAATAATGTGGCAATTGTAGCAACAATGGCTGGAGAGGAGTATGTAGAAGAACTATGGCTCAGATTTTCACAAGAAACTTCTAAAGAAGGCAATGTGTGAACCCTTCAACTACTATTGCAGCAGCATATTATTGAAGGACCACTCCCAAAACCCAAAGAAATTCTGGTCATATGTTATGGCCATTGGTGGTACCAAAATTATCATCCAGGCACTCATGTATGAGAATGGGGCTGAAGCTAGCATAGCAAAGCAAAGCAGAAATGCTGGACTCTGTTTTTGATTTTCCTTTACAAATGAAAATGCAGTGGTATCGCCCCAATTCAATTCACACATCACGACAAAGATTAGTGATATAGACACTAAGGTCAGTGGTATTAAGAAACAGCTGACATTGCTAAAATTGAATAAAGTTCCTGCCATTCCATTCTATCTGGCATTTGAAGATATTTGCAGCCACTCATGGGAATAAAACATTTGCTTAAGATGAGCCTAATTGTTTTTTCTTAAAATTATATCAATATATGGTGTTAATGCACTCTCTTTTATTGAGATGGAATAGAAAACCTGAATTTTAACTGAATAACATTTCCTTTATTTTCAGTTTATGGTACACAAAATGCAACCAAATTTTCAATTACTTGTGTGCTTATATTCTATATGAGTTTTTTGACATCCATTCAAGCAACGCTCACCTGTATCTCAATACTGTAACCACGTATTTTTATCATAGAATCACAGCGACCACATATTTCAAGATTACCATCTGTTAGCATGTAACCCCAATCACCAGTACGGTATAGACGTGGACCAACAGTTGGAGGTACATGGTCTGGCCTTGGGATAAAGCGTGTAGTATTTAAATCGGGACGATTGAGGTAGCCCATTGCAAGTGTTGGGCCTCCAACATATATCTAAAAATAAACAAAAGTAACAATTCTCTAGTAGCTTTTTAGTTAATCAAGTTCTGCAAATATATCTCTATTTCTTCCAAATTTAGTACACTTGTTAATTACATAGCATTTCTTAAATATCTCTTGAGTTATGGAAAATTTTGAAACTGTGCATTAAATTTAGAGCTTTGGTGAAATTTCCAAACAAGCATTTAAATGTAGTTGTTTACAAAAGCATTACATAGATAAATTTCCTTTCTAATTTTATTATCTTGCTAATTGTTAAATATCAGTTATCTGTGATAATAGTTTATTGCATTACAAATGTGAAAACAAACAACATCAACAGCATTTACTTCACATAAAGCTGATAACTTTAGGAGAAGTAGGACAAAATTGTATACAGATGTTATTTAATAGAAATGTGAGTTGAACAAATGACCAGAGTTACGTACATAAGGTAATCAGATGTAAATACAAAGTTTTCTGCTAAATGCGTTAAAATTTTCCAAAAGTTAGAAACAAATATCATACCATTAATAAGAAATGAAAACAAGGGACCTAACAAAGAATTTATGTATAAGTTTGAGCATGTTTGAAGTACACAAAACAATATGCGGTCTACAATTTTTATATACCCCAGGCCCAGCCACGGCATGCCATACTTCATGTGTGCAGGTTGTGTGGGCTAAGGCCCGGCCTGCCTCGGATTTGCTTGGTCCTTCTCAGAAGTATCCACAAGAGCACAACATTTCATTGAGTATTGTGATGTGGTATTTTTCAGTTGGCACAACTCTCTTCAGTTTGGCAGAATTGTGGAGTTAGTGCTGTTTATTTTTCATGTGCAAGTGCTCTACCAACTAAGCTACCCAAGTATGACTCGTGACCCATCCTCACAGCTTCAGTTCTGCCAGTACTTCGTCTCCTACCTTCCAAACTTCACAGAAGCTCTTCTGCAAACCTTGCAGAACTAGCAGTCCTGGAAGAAAGGATATTGTGAAGACATGGCTTAGCCATAGCCTGGGGGATGTTTCCAGAATGAAAAGGCAAAGGTCCTGAGTTCAAGTCTCAGTCTGGCACACAGTTTTAATCTGCCAGGAAGTTTCATATGGGTACACACTCCACAGCAGAGTGAAAATCTCATTCTGGCAGAGCCCATTATGTTCCATGAAAATCCATTACACTAATGACTTCAGACAATAAAGAGTCTTTATGTGGGGTGACTTTCTTTAGAAGGGATCACAAACTCCAATATATTTCCACATGAAACTGAGAGTGTGCAGCGCTATAGACAATATATACTTCTTGCTTCCATACCTGTATATGATGGATGAATAAGTGATAATTTTATCTAAAGAGATAAATTTCAACTATACATATTTCACATTCTGCTCAACCATATATTTTTGTTTTAAAAAAAATCTGCTTTGTCATCAAATATACATACACGATTAAATGGAATTCTGAATCACAACAGACAGAACAGTTAATTGCTACCAGAGTGAGACACTCTGCACTGACATTGTTATTCTTTTAACAGTAACTAATCCTTTTGATTTATTTTGGATTGTTCTTGAAGATGATTACAGCTCTGTTGGCTTATCTGTTGTTCTTGTACTCCATTCATTCTTTGTTGATAGATGTAAAACATACTGATAAGATGACTGATATGACTGCCTTAAGATCTGCTTTACCCTAAATGATTTGGTATTTTTCTTTTAGTTGCAGAGTGTTCAGTCTCTTGATGTATTTTACTCTCTCTCCACCAAACTATGGATGACAGGCAACAGGCTGATCGAATATTTCTAGAATTCCGGAAAGCATTTGACATGGTACCCCATTGCAAGCTGTTAACAAAGGTACGAGCATGTGCAGTAAGTTCACAGATATGTGAGTGACTCGAAGACTTCTTAAGTAATAGAACCCACTATGTTCTCCTTGATGGCGCATGTTCATCAGAGACAAGGATATCATTAGGAGTGCCCCAGAGAAGTGTGATAGGACCACTGTTGCTATTCACCTACATAAATGATTTGGTGGGCAGTGTGGGCAGCAGTCTGTGGTTTTTTGCTGATGATGATCTGGTGTATGGTAAGGTGTTGAAGTTGAGCAACTGTAAGAAGATTGAAGATGACTTAGACAAAATTTATAGTTGGTGTGATGAATGGCAGCTAGCTCTGAATGTGGAAAAATGTAAGTTAATGGGCAGGAAGAACAAACCTGTAAGGTTCAGATACAGTATTAGTTGTGTCCTGCCTGACATAGTGAAGTTGTTTAAATATGTGGGCATAATGTTGCAAAGCAATATTTAATGGAATGAACGTGTGAGAACTGTGATAGGGAAGGCGGATGGTTGACTTCGGTTTATTGGGAGAATTTTAGGAACCTGTGGTTCAAATGTAAAGGAGATCACATATAGGATGCTGGTGTGACCTACTCTTGAGTACTGCTCGAGTGTCTGGGATCCGTGCCAAGTAAGAATGAAGGAAGACACTGAAGCAGTTCATAGGCGGGATGCTAGATTAGTTACTGGTAGGTTCGAACCTATGGGGATTCTATGGGAATGCAAATGGGAATCCCTGGGAGGAAGGTGATGTTCTTTTCGAGGAATACAACTGAGAAAATTTAGAGAACTGGCATTTGAAGCTGACTGCTGAACAATTCTACTACCACCAACATACACTGTGCATAAGGACCACGAAGTCAAGATATGGGACATTATTGCTCATGCACAGGTACATAGACAGTCTTTTTCCTTCACTCTATTTGTGAATGAAACGGAGGAGGGAATGACTAATAGTGGTATGTGGTACCCTCTGCTATGCCCTGTGTGGTGGCTTGCAGAGTATCTATGTAGATGCAATATTGAATCCCTGTTCCCTTAAAATTAGATGAAATTTGATAATATGCAAAAAGAGACTGTTAGTGGTAGTAGTAGAACACATTCTGTAGTGAGGGAGAATTATGTAACTGTTGCTGGAGGCAATTATGACTATGAAGATGATGATGATGATGATGGTGCCTCTAGCAGCTGACAAATGAATATAATTTTGTCACTTCTGTTTTACTGAAACTCAATACTTTATAATGCAGCTTATAAGTAACTGCACACTTGTAAATTCTCATATTACACACAGCAGCATGAGACATACAAATTAAATTCCTAATAAGGGTACAATGAATGTACTAACATACAATGATTTGATAAAGCAATTCTGCACATCTTCTGATCACAGCTGCATGTGCTATCTTAAAGTGAATCCTTGGAAGAGTACTGTGCACATGCAGCTATCTGGCTGTTGTTTACCATACCAAATTTGCTGCTGTGTGTTCAAAACAAACTTATAGAACAATTCTACAAAGTTTGTCAATTACCAGAGCTGGGTGCACAGTGCTGTATTCATGTGCATATCTGGCTATTTTTCCAAGAAGCCATCATCTTGCTCATATTACAACTCTAGGTCAGTGAAACATCTTTAACATGTTGCTTGTGGACAGCTATGTGCTGCAAGAGACTTCTAGAGTTTTCTCCGTGACAACTTTTTTTCGTGCACATATATGCAGCATTCTCTTTGACTGTCAGAGATTCAAGATCACAAAAAATGAGTTTTTTTCTAAAGGAAATCATTTTTCAGATATTATGTGGCAATAGTGTGGTTGCTTTTTGTGATTACAGCAAAATGAGTGACAGAGAAATGTCACCGACACAGCATTGACCAGCATGCATGTAGGTGGAGACAGTGCTCAATAATTTACATGAAATTATACTGCCGTGACTATATGTATTTTTGAGAATTTTTAAAAAGTAAACTGAGACAGAGTATTGCTGACAGGGTATGTAATGTTGAAGGTGAAGGTGCCTGTCACTTCCTACATTAAGACTGAAGACAGATGTTGGGAAATAAGAGGTAGTTGGCTCTGAGCACTATGGGACTTAACATCTGTGGTCATCAGTCCCCTAGAACTTAGAACTACTTAAACCTAACTAACCTAACGACATCACACACATCCATGCCCGAGGCTTGGGAAATAAGAGCCAGTGACTGAAAAATTAAATGTGAATCAATTATTTAAGAAGTGGCATGATTACCACCTAAAGGATTTCCCACTGGGCACCAATGTTACTAACTTCTTTGAAATGTAATGGATGACATATCCAAGTGGACTTTGAGTTTTAATAGAAATGATCAATGGCTCATCTTTTCACTGCATACTGAACTTGCTCCTACATTTAAATGAGTAGATTACCTGATACACTCCATAAATTTACTATATGATGAAGACAAGTTAAAAATTATAATTTTCCATTTTATAGAACTTCAATGTCATCAATAAAATAGTTTTGCATGCGCGAACACACACACACACACACACACACACACACACACACACACACACACACACACACACAGATATACAGAATAATTGTTCAAACATGAATCTAACATGAATAATATTAATTTTATATTTTTCAAAAACCTAATTACTTTTCATATGCTGGATTTATTTCAAAATCTGGATATTCATTTTTATTTTTATTTGAAGTCACTGATATCAAAAATTGTTAAATATAAGCTGTCAAAATAACTTGAAGCACTATTAGTGGCAAATAATTTAGTTGTTATGTAAAAGAGTTTCTTTGATGCATATATTAGCTTTGATCTCAATGCCTATATTAGCTTTGATCTTCTTGAGTTGGTTAGAAGAAGCTGTTGTATGTAGCTGAAGGGAAGTGAGATGTGAAAATTGGTTTTGTTTCATGCACATGTTGTGTTGTGTCTGTAATTGATTATGTGAATCATAACCATTTAGAAAATATGAAATAAACATGTCTACCATGGATATGAACATTTGCAACCTTTATTTGTAGTATAAAATGCAACAGTAGACAAACCCAATATCTTTCTGCATCCATTTGGTATTTAGGTGCCTCAAGACTGCTGGGCTGACAACAAGAAAATGTACAGAACTTAAACAAACAGATAATTGAAAATAATTACTTTCACTTTTGCTACTACTGGAAATGATATACAATTTGTAATCTGTTGTCTCTTTTCTAGAACTGTTTAAGAAGTTGAAGAAAAATGACTGCGACCACTTCATTGTAAAAGTGAGGTTTGGGAAGACATTTTGATTTTTCATAATTATTGGTACATTATCGAGGTTGGGGGTGGGGGGTGGGGGGGGGGAGATTAGTGTTTTAACATCCTGTCGATAAGAAGGTCATTAGAGGTGGAGCAAAGCTCGGATTAGGGAAAGATGGGGAGGGAAATTGGCCATGCTCTGTCAAATGAACCATCCCAGCATTTGCTTGAAGCGATTTAGAGCAATCACGAAAGACCTAAATCAGAGTGGCCAGACATGGGTTTGAACTGTTGTCCTATACAATGTGTATCCAGTGTGCCAACCATTACGTCACCTCTCTCAGTTATTAGCAAGTTGGTGGACATTAGAAGTTCTTGGGTGTGTACGTTGACAGCAAATTAAACTTGCTCTGCCTTGTCCTACGTCTAGCAAAAAGACTTCATCCTGAAACTTTTACTTATGCATAATTGCATCATCTACATATAAGGATGCTACAAGAGTTGCTTACATTCTAACTTTTTTATACATTGTTGTCTTACAGAAACATGTTTTGGGGTAATCAGCTAATAGCAAAAAAATTTGTAGCTCAGAAGAGAGCTATCGATCTTGAAAGGTGCTCATCTAAGACACTCTTGCAGAAATCTGTTCAGAAAACTACAGATTTTTACAAAGATATCTTATTATGTTTTCTCCCTTGTATGTTTCATTAACAAAAATCTCACTCTCTTTCAAAACAAGTAGTTCACATTATGGTCGACATATGAGGTCTAAACAGGACTTACACAGTAGCCAAACCAAGTTCGTCCTTATGCAGAAAGAAGTAAATTACTCAGGTGTGAAATTTTTCAGTGATCTACTTACAGATGTAAAAAGTCTTAGTCTTTACACACACAAATTCGAGATCAGACTGAAAAAAATAACTGCTGCAAAATTCATTCCACTCAGTTAGCGAATTTTTTGGCATAAATGCGAATGCATGTGTGTAATTTTATTGTATAACTGGGATGTCCCATTAGTATAAGCATAAATTATCTTGTTGTAAAAGATATACTGACGTTTATGTATTAAGATATCTCTGATATGAATGTCTTGTAGTGTATGAGTACATATTAATTCTGATGTCTTGTTGTATTATGTACCGTACTTATTTTCATGTATTATTACATAATATTAACTAATATGAGTACTATCAACCATATTGTACCCCGCTGTATCCAGTACTGTAAATTTTATAAATAAATCATGATTGTAAATATTGTTAAAAACCTGACTGACTCAGTTAGAATATAATGAATTTCCTTGAGACAGAGAAGTTGCTGTCCATGCATCAGCACGGCTTTAGAAAGCATTGCTCCTGCGAAACACACCTCACCCTTTTTTCACATGATATTTTGCGAACCATGGATGAAGGGTATCAGACGGATGCCATATTCCTTGACTACTGGAAAGCGTTTGACTCGGTGCCCCACTGCAGACTCCTAACTAAGGTATGAGCATATGGGATTGGTTCCCAAGTATGTGAGTGGCTCAAAGACTTCTTAAGTAATAGAACCCAGTATGTTGTCCTCGATGGTGAGTGTTCATCGGAGGTGAGGGTATCATCTGGAGTGCCCCAGGGAATTGTGGTAGGTCCGCTGTTGTTTTCTATCTACATAAATGATCTTTTGGATAGGATGGATAGCAATGTGCGGCTGTTTGCTGATGATGCTGTGGTGTACGGGAAGGTGTCGTCGTTGAGTGACTGTAGGAGGATACAAGATGACTTGGACAGGATTTGTGATTGGTGTAAAGAATGGCAGCTAACTCTAAATATAGATAAATGTAAATTAATGCAGATGAATAGGAAAAAGAATTCCGTAATGTTTGAATTCTCCATTAGTAGTGTAGCGCTTGACACAGTCATGTCATTTAAATATTTGGGCGTAACATTGCAGAGTGATATGAAGTGGGACAACCATGTAATGGCAGTTGTGGGGAAGGTGGATAGTCGTCTTCAGTTCATTGGTAGAATTTTGGGAAGA
Source organism: Schistocerca americana (assembly GCF_021461395.2). Taxonomy (NCBI): domain Eukaryota; kingdom Metazoa; phylum Arthropoda; class Insecta; order Orthoptera; family Acrididae; genus Schistocerca; species Schistocerca americana. Next base: position 115,286,516 of record NC_060130.1, on the reverse strand, counting down.
TGTGGTTCATCTGTAAAGGAGACCACTTATAAAACACTAATACGACCTACTCTTGAGTACTGCTTGAGCGTTTGGGATCCCTATCAGATCAGATTGAGGGAGGATATAGAAGCAATTCAGAGGCGGGCTGCTAGATTTGTTACTGGTAGGTTTGATCATCATGTGAGTGTTACGGAAATGCTTCAGGAACTCGGGTGGGAGTCTCTAGAGGAAAGGAGGCGTTCTTTTCGTGAATCGCTACTGAGGAAATTTAGAGAACCAGCATTTGAGGCTGACTGCAGGACAATTTCACTGCCGCCAACTTACATTTCGCGGAAAGACCACAAAGATAAGATAAGAGAGATTAGGGCTCGTACAGAGGCATATAGGCAGTCATTTTTCCCTCGTTCTGTTTGGGAGTGGAACAGGGAGAGAAGATGCTAGTTGTGGTATGAGGTACCCTCTGCCACGCACCGTATGGTGGATTGTGGAGTATGTATGTAGATGTAGATGTAGATGGTTCCATATCCTACCAACTCTGATTCTTTTGGAATCAACAGAACTCAAAGGACTCACTATTAAATTAATAATATTATTATTATTATTATAACTATTGGATAATAAAGCTGTGTCTAGAATAACTTTGTTTTCACAGTATAAACAAACATTTTGTTGTTGCTGCCACATTACAAAGCAATATTGGTGTCTTCCCTGATCATTATGGGAACAGCTACTGCTGCTGCTGCAGAAATGCACTGCCCAGCTCTCATAATTTATCTGAGGTGAACAGTAATTGCAAAATGACACAGTGATCTTGGTCAAACAGATTTACTTGATATGACACCACATTTTGTATTGAATTCTGGATATCAGTATTTACTGATGATGATACGTTTTACTCTAAATACAGAAAGGTTTCTGCTCTGCACACCAAAGCTGATACTAAGGTTGCAGATTCACTTAAGAAAATAAACAGAAGAAGCTCATGAATCTATATAAATTCTCTTAGGAAAACAGATTTGTTTCATCATTTTCAAAGAGTTAATTCATTATCTCATAATTAACCATGACTGCAATTTTACAATTTTGAAAGCTTCAGTTGTTGAATGTATCAATAGAACTCTCATGAGAATAATGTTCAAAATATTCACACCACTAGGATCCTTCAAATGGACGAATGTGGTATAATACCTGCTGGGTCAGTACACTCACACCAACACAGTACAATTAAAATAAGGCTGTCTGGTGTAAAAGATAATAACTTTTTATTAATTGCCAACAGCAAATGCAGATTACTGACTCATGTATATCTAAATTTATGGTTGATGATTTTATTATGATCAACAGACATCAGAAAGATTCTGAAAATGGGGTACACCAGTGCCGCAAATTTGTATGCCAAAACAGTTTGAGTTTTAAAAGAACAGAAACAAATCTAAGAACATACTTGTTTGAAGATAACATGTCCACACACATAGCTGTAGGTTTCTACAAAGTAAAATTGCAGAAAATGAAATATCCATTAAATATCTCGAGAAAATCAAATGAAAATACAGAACCAAGACTTCATTTATTCATTTACTCATTTATCACACCCTGTAGACCCCATCAAGGAGAACCTTCAAGGTATACATTACCAAAATGCACGCAACTTGCAGTAACTTCATCTATGCATAGTATTAAAAATAAACTTTACTGGGTATCTGCTTAATACAGTTCATACTAACAGCAGCAAAATATGCTACTGCCTGCCCTGTTATACTAAATAGTAGCTGCTGTTTAGTTTCTTTTGGTTTAAAGTGACATATCACCTGGATTACCTAGTGGTGTCACGATCTGATGTTATTTGTGTGTGTGTGTGTGTGTGTGTGTGTGTGTGTGTGTGTGTGTGTGTGTGTGTGTGAGAGAGAGAGAGAGAGAGAGAGAGAGAGAGAGAGAGAGAGAGAGAGAGAGAGAGAGATCTCAAACAGAGCTTATTGGAGGCTAGTACAGGAAGGACATTTGCAATGGAACTGTTTGAGGGAACATGAAGGGGGAAGGGGGGATTGGGGGGGAGGGCTAGGGGTAGAAGAAGGCAGGAGTCTGGTATGGAAATACTGAGCCAAGACTGGTAGATCCAGCAACATGTTTAATATAAGACAATCACTTTAATTTGTTAAATTCCCCTTCACCCTCCAACGTTGCTGGAGGACACACTCTAACTGTCTCTTACTATGATTCCACATGGTAGTTCATGTCATAAATTAATGATTGCATGTTTGACTTTTTGAACTGGTGGACCGAAACAACAAGGTAGATTGTGGTGGAACATACACAGCTGTTACATCAAAATGATTTTGAGAAAATCAAAGGCTGTTATACCAGTGTACCAATTGAAATTCATACTTTAGACAATCCTGAATGCAAGTACCCTTCACAAGATGTTGCTTATCAGGTAAATATGAATATTTATTTAAGAAAGTAAACACTGTTAAGTCCTGTCCTTTATCATAATTTACTTTAATTTACATGACAGGGTGATGTTAGAAATATTAAGGGCCAACCTTAAAAATGTTTACATGCTGTAGCAAGGTGCTTGCTAAAATTATTTAGATTGTGCTGAATTGCAGATTAATTTTTGAGGTTGTTATACTTCATTATCGAAAGAATTGTTAATGCAAATCTTAGAATTAAAAACTGAAATAATTCTGATGTTTTAAATTCACATTTTTCATTGGTCTTATAGTAAAGTTTTGTTAATTCATGCAGAAAGTAAACAGTGGTATGGTAAGTCAGTTCTAACCGAGGGCACTCAGTTTGCAAGTGAATGTTGTTGAGCACCCATTGATGAAGTTTTAAGAATAAATTTTTTGGTAGAATTCGTCATTTTACGAATACAGGTTTGGGCAAAAATATGGAAACAGCATGTGAAATGTATGCTTGAACATAAATGTGGCTGCTAGCCAAGCTCACGAGATGTGTTGCTGTATCTGACCACAAATAGCCTATGTGCAGTGTCCTCTATGATGAGTAATTCACCAAAATTTATATCACATGACACTGCGAAACCAAAGTACGCAACATATGACAGCTTTCCTACTTATACATCACATATGTCTGAGAATGTTCTCACTGTAAATAATGAGATAAACAAAAGTAACATAAGTATTATGTTCCAGTCAATCTACATGAAGTATCTTGGGATCTACAAGCAACAGAACACCATCTCAAAACTATTTTTGATGTTATTAAAATGACTAAACATGATTCATAACAGAAAAAGATTCTTCTGTAGCTCAAGAATATCAGATAATGAGATGATATATGTACACCAACTGACAGGATAATGTGAGTAGAGTGGGAATAACACTATAATATTTTAATTTATCTCTGAAAATTAATCATATCTGCGTCATTTAGACTTACGTGATGACTGAATTTTAAAATGAAGTGGAAAAAACCACTAGTGAAACAGACTCTTTATACAAAATAAATTTTCTATTTAAATATAATGTTCATCCCATCAGAATTAATTAGAAATGTTAATCTGATGGCAGGGACTTTTTAAAGCGTCATCAACGAGCAATAGTGGCAGGATGTTTATAGTGCTGATAACATAGACAACAGATATAATGTCTTCCTAAACACATTTCTCATGCTCTTTGAAAGTTGTGTTCCGTTAGAACATTTCAAACATGGTACTAGCATTAACAGACAACTTTGGTGACTAACTACTGAGATAAAGATATCATGTAGTGCAAGGTGAGAAATAAATCAAAATTTTAGAAATATTCACAACTGAGAGGCCGTAGCACATTACAAATAGTACTGTAAGGTGCTTAAAGATGTCATTAGCAAGGCAAAAATCATGTGGTGTACAAATCGAATAGCTCCTCCATAGTGCAGCATTAGTGTTACCGCCTACCGCGCAAGAGGGCCCGGGTTCAATTCCCAGCAGGGGACTGGGTGTTGTGTATCTGTCATCATCATTGACATGCAAGTCGCTGAAGTGGCATCATCTAAAAAGACTTGCAATATGGTGGTTGAACCCTGAAGGGGATATCCCAGCCAATAGATGGCATACAATCATTTCATTTTCATCAAATAGCTAATTCTCAGGATAAAATTAAAACAATGTGGTCAGTTGTGAAGGAAGTGTCTCACCAATAGTACAAGTTCAAGGATGTAAAGTCAATACACAGAAAAAATGTTTTTGTTACTGATAAGTTAGATATATGTAATGTATTTAACAATCACATTCTAAACATGTTGTTGTTGTTGTGGTCTTCAGTCCTGAGACTGGTTTGATGCAGCTCTCCATGCTACTCTATCCTGTGCAAGCTTCTTCGTCTCCCAATATGTACTGCAGCCTACATCATTCTGAATGTGTTTAGTGTATTCATCTCTTGGTCTCCCTCTACGATTTTTACCCTCCACGCTGCCTTCCAATACTAAATTGGTGATCCCTTGATGCCTCAGAACATGTCCTACCAACCGATCCCTTCTTCTTGTCAAGTTGTGCCACAAACTCCTCTTCTCCCCAATCCTATTCAATACTTTCTCATTAGTTACGTGATCTACCCATCTAATCTTCAGCATTCTTCTTTAGCACCACATTTCAAAGGCTTCTAGTCTCTTCTTGTCCAAACTATTTATCGTCCATGTTTCACTCCCATACATGGCTACACTCCATACAAATACTTTCAGAAACGACTTCCTGACATTTAAATCTATACTCGATGTTAACAAATTTCTCTTCTTCAGAAACGCTTACCTTGCCATTGCCAGTCTACATTTTATATCCTCTCTACTTCAACCACCATCAGTTACTTTGCTCTGCAAAACTCATTTACTACTTTAAGTGTCTCATTTCCTAATCTAATTCCCTCAGCATCGCCCGACTTAATTCGACTACATTCCATTATTCTCGTTTTGCTTTTGTTGATGTTCATCTTATATCCTCCCTTCAAGACACTGTCCATTCCGTTCAACTGCTCTTCCAAGTCCTTTGCTGTCTCTGACAGAATTACAATGTCATCAGCAAACCTTAAAGTTTTTATTTCTTCTCCATGGATTTTAATACCTACTCCGAACTTTTCTTTTGTTTCCTTTACTGCTTGCTCAATATACGGATTGAATAACATTGGGGAGAGGCTACAACCTTGTCTCACTCCCTTCCCAACCACTGCTTCCCTTTCATGTCCCTCGACTCCTATAACTGCCATCTGGTTTTTGTACAAATTGTAAATAGCCTTTTGCTCCCTGTATTTTACCCCTGCCACCTTCAGAATTTGAAAGAGATTATTCCAGTTGACATTGTCAAAAGCTTTCTCCAAGTCTACAAATGCTAGAATTGGAGGCAAACGTAGGTTTGCCTTTTCTTAATCTAGCTTCTAAGATAAGTCGTAGGGTCAGTATTGCCTCACGTGTTCCCTTATTTCTACGGAATCCAAACTGGTCTTCCCCGACGTCGGCTTCTACCAGTTTTTCCATTCGTCTGTACAGAATTCGCGTTAGTATTTTGCAGCGGTGACTTATGAAACTGACAGTTCGGTAATTTTCACATCTGTCAATGCCTGCTTTCTTTGGGATTGGAATTATTATATTCTTCTTGAAGTCTGAGGGTATTTCGCCTGTCTCATACATTTTGTTCACCAGATGGTAGAGTTTTGTCAGGACTGGCTCTCCCAAGGCTGTCAGTAGTTCTAATGGAATGTTGTCTACTCCCGGGGCCTTGTTTCGACTTAGGTCTTTCAGTGCTCTATCAAATTCTTCATGCAGTATCATATCTCCCATTTCATCTTCATATACATCCTCTTCCATTTCCATAATATTGTCCTCAAGAACATCGCCCTTGTATAGTCCCTCTATATGCTCCTTCCACCTTTCTGCTTTCCCTTCTTTGCTTAGAACTGGGTTTCCATCTGAGCCCTTGATATTCATACAAGTGGTTCTCTTTTCTCCAAAGGTCTCTTTAATTTTCCTGTAGGCAATATCTATCTTACCCCTAGTGAGGTAAGCCTCTACATCCTTACATTTGTCCTCTAGCCATGCCTGCTTAGCCATTTTGCACTTCCTGTCGATCTCATTTTTGAGACGTTTGTATTCCTTTTTGCCTGCTTCATTTACTGCATTTTTATATTTTCTCCTTTCATCAATTAAATTCAGTATTTCTTCTGTCACCCAAGGATTTCTACTAGCCCTCGTCTTTTTACCTACTTGATCCTCTGCTGCCTTCACCACTTCATCCCTCAAAGCTATCCATTCTTCTTCTACTGTATTTCTTTCTCCCATTCTTGTCAATTGTTCCTTTATGCTCTTCCTGAAACTCTCTACAACCTCTGGTTCCTTCAGTTTATCCCGGTCCCAGCTCCTCAAATTCCCACCTTTTTGCAGTTTCTTCAGTTTTAATCTACAGTTCATAACCAATGGATTGTGGTCAGAGTCCACATCTGCCCCTGGAAATGTCTTACAATTTAAAACCTGGTTCCTAAATCTCTGTCTTACCATTATATAATCTATCTGACATCTTCTAGTATCTCCAGGGTTCTTCCATGTATACAACCTACTTTCATGATTCTTGAACCAAGTGTTAGCTATGATTAAGTTACGCTCTGTGCAAAATTCTACCAGGCGGCTTCCTCTTTCATTTCTTAGCCCCAATCCATATTCACCTATTATGTTTCCTTCTCTCCCTTTTCCTACTCTCGAATTCCAATCACCCATGACTATTAAATTTTCAGCTCCCTTCACTATCTGAATAATTTCTTTTATCTCATCATACATTTCATCAATTTCTTCGTCATCTGCAGAGCTAGTTGGCATATAAACTTGTACTACTGTTGTAGGCGTGGGCTTCGTGTCTATCTTGGCCACAATAATGCATTCCCTATGTTGTTTGTAGTAGCTTACCCGAACTCCTATTTTTTTATTCATTATTAAACCTACTCCTGCATTACCCCTATTTGATTTTGTATTTATGATCCTGTATTCGCCTGACCAAAAATCTTGTTCCTCCTGCCACCGAACTTCACTAATCACCACTATATCTAACTTTAACCTATCCATTTCCCTTTTTAAATTTTCTAACCTACCTGCCTGAATAAGGGATCTGACATTCCACACTCCGATCCATAGAACGCCAGTTTTCTTTCTCCTGATAACGACGTCCTCCTGAGTAGTCCCCGCCCGGAGATCCGAATGGGGGACAATTCTGAACATAGCAGATGAAATAAAAACTTATTATCTACAAGGAATAACCCTCTTAGAAATGGCTTTCCAAGGCTGGTATCTGAATTACAGCTTCATCTTCACGATAATGACAAGGGGGGCCGGGGGGGATGATTGAGTCAATTGTCAAATTGCTGAAGACTGAAGATTCTCGTGGAGATAATGAGATATCTAGCAAGGTACTAAAGCACTGTTCAGTATACATTAGCCCAGTACTTAACCACATTTGCAATTTTTCCTTTAGCATTGTTCAGTTTCCTGAATGATTAAAGTACTGAATGGTGAAACCACTTTATAAAAAAAAGGAAAAAGGGATAATGTAGATAATTTTAGACCTATTTATACGCCACTGGTGTTGTATAAGTTATTAAAAATGTTGTATATATAAGAATATTTGATGAGTTCAGTCCACATAATTTTCTGTCACATTTACAGTTTGTTTTTGAAGAGGTTTAGCAGCTGAATACACTATATTCTCTTTTCTCGGTGAGGCACTGGTGGGATTAAACAAAAAGTTGCAAACAATAGGTGTTTTCTTTGATTTACCTAAGGCATTTTATTGTGTTAGTCACAGAATATTACTGTAGAGGTCAGACCATTATGGAATACGAAAAGCAGCTCACAATGGGTTCCTCTTATACTGTAACAACAGACAGCAAAAAGTTATTCTCCATAGTAATGAGAACAACTATGAGGAGGCATCTGACTGAGGCATGGTTAAGTGGAGGATGCTGCAAGGGTGAGGATGACGACTACTATTTCTGTCTTTTAATGTGATTCTAAAATATTTGTGTTTGCTCATAAACACTAGCTTGGTCATGAAGGATGATACATGGGTGATGTATCAAACAGTACACTTCAAGACACGTTCATGGCTTGTAGAAGATAAATTGATGCTTAACCACAGTAAGACTCAGTTTTTACATTTTATAACACACAATTCAATTAAAATTGACATTTTGATTAAACTGAACTGGCATATTATTATCAAGTCTGGTCAATCCAAATTTCTAGGTGTTTAGATAGATGGTAATCTGTCATGGAAAGCAAAATTTCTGAATCTTGTTCAAAAAATGGGTGCTGCTATACTCACCACTGGAACAGTAACTGCAGTAAGAGATATAGTGATGTGCAAATTAGTCTACTTAGCCTATTTTCATTTGCTTATGACATACGGATATGCAAGATGTGGTAACTATTCCTATTGACAAAGAGTATTCTTTGATGATTTTGTTGTTAACAATATGAGCTAATTCACAAGATTTAGTAGCTTTCATTCGGTTAACACTAGGCACACATACAATCTGCATTTGAATTGCACCTCCATGACTCTCGTGCAGAAAAGTGTGCAGTATTCTGCTGCATCCATTTTCAGTAAGCTATAATAATTAAAAACTCTTAGCAGTGATTCTCACACTTTAAAGTCTAACCTGAAGAATGTCCTCATGGTTCACTCCTCCTATTCTATTGAGGGAGTTATTGGAAAAACTTGAGATATATTGTTGATTATGGTACTATATACAGTTTGTCATCTGCACAGGATTCATGTAAATTTATTTTTATCTATTATTAACTTTTCTGACGTTAATTTCATGTACTGACATATTCCATGATAATGGAGATTTGCCCCCAGTTTGGTTCCATGGAACTAGATGTGCAAAATAAATAAATCTCTCCACACAGACTTTCCATCCCAGAGAACAACTGAAACTGATACTGAATCATGTAATTAACCAGAAAATTTATGGATGTTGATAGTATGTAGATATTATAGCTAAATACATACCTCTCCTGGTACAGCAACTGGTTTAATATTAAATTCTTCATCCATTATAATTACATGTACTCCTGGTAGAAGCTTCCCCACAGGACAAAACTTACGCTTTTCTGGATCAGGTATTACTGACAAGTCTGCAATGGAAGATAAAAAGAAGAATGGTGGAATAGCCTTATACTCATCATCAGGAAAATTAAATCAGATTCAAACATAAATCTTCAGGATACCTGCGCATGCAATATCATGGCATTCTGAAACACTATACAAATTCAGCATCTTCACTTGAGGAAAAATTTTTGCAAATCTGTCTCTAAGTATCATTGTAACAACTTCTCCACAGAACCATATTTGCCTGTAACAAGAAGTAAACTTAGATCAACAGGTATGTAAAGTGTAGCATTGATTAGGAAATATATCCAGTGTTTTATTACCTCATGTGTTTGAAAGCTTCTTGAATTGCATTATCCTTGTTGAAGTCAAGCAGTGTCTGAAGCAGTGATGGAGTGAACATCATTCGTGTAATTTTATGCTTTGATAAAAATGTGAAAAGCCTAGGTGGATCATAAATTATATCATCTGGCACAATGTATAAAGTTTTCCCTGTGGACATAAAATTATTTATCTGTTTTTTAGCAGACTAAAGACAACCTGCTTTATTACAGTTATCAAAATCTAAACCTTAAATATGTGGAAAAAGTAAATGTTTAAAGTTTCAATTTATGTCATGAAAATTCATATTTCCAGACTTTATTACATCCTCTATGCCTTGGTGTAAATAAAATAAGGTGTATTGTATCATTAACTTGAACATGATGATACTATATTCTGATGGTTTGGGAACATATTAAAGCATACAGTGTTGGAAACTCCCTATGCAGTTTGTTGGAAAGCAATACCTGTGATGTATCACCTTCACAAACTTTTTGATGTGCTCTTGCTGGTATTCTATGCACTGCTGCATCTGTTCATGGTAGGCTTCTTTTGGTAGGCCTTTTAGGTATGTATCATAAACAGGGACAGTTACGTCAGGGCTAAGAGGTGGATGGGGAAGTGTCTGGACATGAGAATCCAGAGCAAAGAGTTTGTTTTAGGAGTATGGTGAGCTGGTACATCGTAATGATGAGGCAGAATCCCTGCTAGACATGATTTGGATGTTTCTGCTTGATAAATTCAAATAGTTCAGGCACTGAATCTCCACAATGCCAACCTAGAATAACAGTCTTACTTCTGTCAATACACTGGTAGTGACATGCCCACTTTCCACAAAGAATGTGTATACCATCCTTTTCCTGACACTTTATGCAATTTCCACTATTACTGGATGGCTCTCCTCTCAGATCGTCTATACGGATGACTGCCTCCAATTTGACCTGCCAGAATCAAATTTTCCTAGCATATGCTGGCAAAATTAAATGCTCTGAGTTTCTTGATCACAAGTTAGAAGGTGCAGTGTCCAATGACTAAAGACATTAATTAAAAGATCCTCATACACAATCTTATAAACTGCTGCTGATCTCCATGAGTGCATTCCATTTGTAGACAGGTGCAAGAGGAATCTGGACTCAAAGGTTGTTTACTTTAGTAGCACCAGCTACTGATTTTTGTCCTCAAGAGAGTTTCACTTATGCCTGAAATGATGAAACTAGTAACACACTGTTGTTTTGGAAAGTGAAGAGTCATCAAAGCCTGCTGCAAATTTTCCAGACACATCTGCATATAACACCAACTTGAAATAATAAAGATTATCTTCATAGAAATGCATCTGTTACAACTTCATTACTGCCTCAATTCAGTTATACCACCCATGATATTGAGATTTTCAGGTAGCCACCTGTCTAGCCAGCCACAATTATATTGATTTTTAATACAAATCAAAAGTCCATTACAGGAAAGGATTAAAATCCAATCTTTTTATTTTGTGGGCCCTGCTCTACAATCACATGTCTCGGTGCACTCATTATCACTGTCATTCAGTGTAAGCTTATGTAGTCTTTGGGTTGGACAGCAGCATTCTTGATAATTATTAATCTCTAACTGATAAGAATATCTTGGACATTAATAAAGTGCTTCAGCTGTATTTAGTCCTTTATTATTGGATCACTACCAATTTTTTGACACTAGAAGCCACATCTTCAGGTGAACATATAACTAAAACATATGATCACCTGAAGATGTGGCTTGTGGTGCCACGAAACCAGTAGTGACCCATAATAAAGACTAAATACAGCTGAAGTGGTTTCTACTCATAGCTGTTGTTGCCCTAACTACATGTACACTGAGGCTTTTAACCACAAAATATTATTCAAATAATTATATAATCAATTGTTTAAGACTTTCCTGATGCAGAAAATAACACTGAGTATCTCATGCATTTGATACACTGCTCAGCATCATCTGATTAGTTTTTCAAAATATGGGTGAACTACATCAAACTACATAAATATGTGGAAATATCACATTAATTAAAAATTGTTATCCATTCTATATAACTATATCAATTTTTTTCTTCAAGTGAATGATGTTTGAGTAGGGAAAAATGAAAGGGAATCTCAAACATCTGCTACATAAGTTGTCGCAATTTGAAGAATGAATAAATTAATTTTACTCTTCAGGAGTCAAGTAATATTACCAGATTTAGGTTTTCCATGATTTCCCTTTGAAAAGGGCACAGCTAATTCCCTTCCCCATCCTCAAAACAATCCAAGAACGTGCTGCATCTCTAATGACCTCATTGTTTATGGGATGTTAAACCCCATCTTCCTTCCTGTTTTTCTAGTCAGCATCCTATGGATCTTGAATGACTCCCCCAAGTACAACATAACTCTATTCATGACTCATGGTAGACTTCCTCTGCAAAAAACTCTTAACATTACACACACAGCTTAACATTATGTAGGCTACAGAGAAGAACAGGTAGACCCTGCTCAAACTTTCAAAACATTTCTCTGAGGATATCTTTTCTACAGATGTGGATGAAATATACCAAAATTTCATTTTTATAATTATTTTACTTCTTCTGTCATATTATTTTACAGGTCAAACAACTTACCTTTCATCAGCGGCCTTAGCATTTCCCAGACAAAAAATACATTGCAGGCCTCTCGCTCTGTCTCTTCATATGGATATGCAAGATGTCGCCAGTGGTAAGAAAAAACTGCTCCACGATGTGGACACTGTATACCTAATGGGTATGACACAAAAAGTAATAAAAAGGTAAGTATTCAAAAGCAGTTTTTCAAATATTTCAATAACATGGTTATTTTTATTCTTGGGCATTATGTCATGGTCTAGGGCATATTTCTGTGCTTGATGTTTTGTCTCCTATTCCTGGAGAAATCCATTGAGGCTAAAATACGCAGTTAGACAATATTCAAACTTCAGCAAGCTCAGAAACTAAACTGTTATATATAAACAATTTGGCTTGTTGACTTTGTTTCAAGTTGGTGTATTAACCTACTGCATAATTTAGGTTCCTGATGAAACATAAGGCACCAGGAGATGAACATTAGGCACAGAAACATGTCTTAGACCATTACCTAATGTCCAAAGAATAAAAACTGCAAAGACTTTCAATAACTGGCATTTCAATTAAGAAGTAAAATGTACACCTTCACTGTTAGTTGCAACTTAAACATACTGTTATATCAATTTATGGTGCCTGTTCACATGTGTTTCTTTCAAAATATTCTCATTAGGTTTAATTGATTAAATGTATATGATACAGCTCTTTCTTGGCTAGTAGTGCAGTGCTATGATGAGTCTTTGTGATCTTCCCAAGGTGTTTTATTGTGTAGCTCATGTTATTCTCTTAGAAAAACTCAAGTTTTATGGAACTGATGGCTTTATATACACCTGGTTTGAATAATACCTAACAAAGAGAATAATAATTCAAACAATGTTGGAAGGGTAGAAAATTTTAGTGACTGGGGAGAAACCACATAGGATGTCTCATAGGGTTCAATTCTGTGCCAACTCCTATTCCTTACATGTGTTAATGACCTTCCACTTAACATTCAAAAAGCAGAATTGGTCATAAAATTGACTCTCCCCAAATTTTGAAAAAAAAAAAAAATAAAAAAAAATGCTATATTTAGTTATATACAACAAGTAGAGTCATGCCAATAATTGATGTAAAACATGAGCAGGGGTCACTAAATAGGGTAGAATGCTCCAAATTTTTGGGAGTACATATTGATGAAAACTTGAACTGGAAGGAGCATGTTACTGAGCTTCTCAGACAATTAAGTTCAGCTATTTTTGCTCTTCATAAAATAGCTAATCTTTGCTACAAACAAATCAACCTCTTGACATATTTTGGATATTTCCACTCAATAATGTCTTATCAAATAATTTTCTGGGGTAATTCATCACTCAGAAAGGAAGTATTGATAGCAGATAAATAGGCAATTTTAACCACGCCGTTACAAAATATATATTCGCTAATAAGACATGTTGTAAGTAATCCATCACATTGATATCCATACCTACAACACTAGAGGGAAAAATGACTTTTATTACCCCATGTTAAAAGTGTCAGTGGTTCAGAGAGGAGCTGAGGATGAAGTAATAAAAATTTCAGATCATTTATTAATTTATTTTATTTATTTATTTATTTAGCACCCGTATTATCACATTCATGATATTGGACTTGTCAAAGCACAGAACAGTATAAAATATTACATATTTACATCATGTACAAAATCTTATCATTGGTATCAACACATCTTTATAACAAAACATTATTCTGCTTACATACTACATACAAATAGCAGAAAAGCTTGTGAAACCCCTTGATTGATTTTACTAAAACTATTAAATACCAGTACTTTAGTTAACTAGGCATAGTAACATACAGCACAAAAGTTAGATGCATAATTGCATACATACATGAATGAAAGAAGTTTGGTTTTATCTAGGTATGGTTGATAACTATGAATTTTTGTTTAGAGTTATGAAGTAGATCTACAGATTTGAGCAAAATTCCAGGCATTCGTTAATGCTGTAAAAACTGTTGTTTATTAGTTGATCTTTTTAGTTCTTTTTGGAATGTATTAGTGTTTGGTATTTTTTGATGCTATCTCTACAGAATTTTTGGTTTGTAAACAGCACTACCCTGATATAGTGATTTTCTGTGCACATCCCTATGATAATCATCCCTGTTTCTTGTTTGATAATGGTGGATCTCACTATTCAAAGGTGAAACTTGATGGTTTTTAATGAAGCATATGCTTTCAAATATAAATATAGATGGTAAAGTCATGATTTTTAATTCCTTAAAGATACCCCAACATAGTGCTCTGTAAGCAACATCACTTATTAACCTTAAAGCTTTCTTTTGGAGCCTAAAAGACTGCTTTGCAAAAGAGGTATTTCCCCAGAACACTATTCCATACTTCAGTAGACTATGCAGTATGTGTAATAAGCACTTAACACTGTTTCAGTATTGCAGCAATCTTTAAGCACTCTTAATATGTAACAGTACTTGCTTAATATTTTGTGAAGCATTTCTACCTGTTTTTCCCATCTTAGATGCTCATCCATCCATAATACTAAGAATTTTATGTGATTCTTTTGCTAAATTTGGCTATTCGATAATCTGAATTTTACATTGGTCCTATTTTTGTTCCTTATATGTTGACGTTCATCAATACAGTTTTCTTGTCATTGGCAACTAGACAATTATCTTTAAACCATTTTTCTGCCACTTCTGCTGTTTGTCGACTTTTTGCTGCATCTCATAATCATTCTTCTCTTTTATAATGAAACTGGTATCATCAGCAAATAATATGGTATCATCTGTTGAAAACTGATAATTAATATAAATCAAGAATAACAATGGTCCTGATTCTGAGCCCTAGGGCACCCCATAATTAACTTTTTTATATTCAGAATGGTATACATTCCCGTCTTGAGTAATTTTTACTCTTTGTTTCCTTTCAATTAAATATGACTTGAACCACTCGTAGGAAATACCATGGACAACATAATTATACAGTTTTAACAGCAATAGATTATGATTTATAAGATCGAACACTTTGGAAAGGTACAAAAACAACTCATAGATCAGTTCCTTGTCCTCAATAGCTTTGTAAACAAGTTTTAGGAAACTGAAGAGAGCTGGTTTTGTGTAGATTTGCCTTTTATGAAACCATTCTGTGCATTCACAAGAATTTTATTTTTGTTTAGGAAGACTAGCAATCTGTCATACATTATTCTTTCAATTATTTTCGAAAATACAGATAATAATGATAGAGGTCTGAAATTTTTAATGTTAAACTTGTCACTACTTTTATAAACTGGTATTACTGCTGACTGCTTAAGTTTACTTGGAAACACACCAGTTTCAAAGGAGTCATTGATTATGTACACAAGTTGAGAGACAACATTATTGGTACTATATTTAATAATTTTGTCAGGGATACCATCAAATCGACAGGTCATTTTGTGGTGTTACCACCAGACACCACACTTGCTAGGTGGTAGCCTTTAAATCGGCCGCGGTCCGTTAGTATACGTCGGACCCATGTGTCAACACTATCAGGGATTGCAGACCGAGCGCCACACGACAGGTCTTGTCTAAAAAGACTCCCTAGCACTCGCCCCAGTTGTACAGCTGACTTTGCTAGTGATGGTTCACTGTCTACATATGCCCTCATTTGCAGAGACGACAGTTTAGCATAGTCTTCAGCTACGTCATTTACTACGACCTAGCAAGGCGCCATATTCAGTAATTAGAATGAATTCTGAACAGACAATATTGTTAATCATGTACCGTCAAGAGCGACATTCATCATTAATGGATTAAAGTTAAGTATCAAACTAATTATGTCCGCTTTCTGAATTCTAATTACTTGTCATGTTCTAGACCTCATAGTCAGTATAGTCTTTCCCTGCTCACGCCAGCCTGCATGAGCTAAAACGCGTGCATTTCAGTCTCCCCTAGTCACAAGGTGTTGGCTCTTCTGCCAACACAACATTGGCGACGAGTGTAAAAACGGTGTTCTTATCTATACTACCCTGATTTAATTGTGTAATGGCTTCGCCACAATCTCCAGATGTACTGTCCGAATTTTATCGCTTACAGAGTCATCAGATGCAGGCATTACTGGATGCCCTTAGACAGCTTGTCCAGGGTCAACGTGCAATGCAAAACGATGCGGCAGCCGCCGCTCCACCGCTAATGCAGCCACAACAAGCAGTTGCACCGACCTTCAGTGGAAAGCTGGACGGAGTGGTCACACCAATTTGGATTCCATCTCGCCACCTCCAGAATTCAAGGTATCGAGTGGTAGCCTTTTCTTTTGCCGTCTGTCGGTGTGCAAACCTACCGAGTGATAGTTAAATTATTTCCCCGACGCGACATAGCAACTCTGTCCTACGACGAAATTTTGTCTGCATTAGATGCATATTTCAAACAAACAGTGAATGTAGTTGCGAAACGGTATACCTTCTTTCGTACAAAATGTCAGACTAATCGGGAGTGGGTTGCAACCTTGCAAGGCCTTACTAGGGATTGCGCTTTTGAGTGCCAATGTGGACTCCCATATTCAGATACTATGGTAAGTGATGCAATTGCACAGAACGTTTCTGATGTTAGTATAAGGGAACAGATTTTGAAACTAGCAAATCCCTCCCTTCAACAAGTGATGGACATATTGGATCGGCAGGACACACTTGACTTTGCTCAGGAATCATTTGAAACTTCGCCAGCCGTGTGTCAGGTTAGCCGGCCCGCTGGGCGAGCTGCACGGAGCAGTAAACAGCCCTCGCGCCCAGCCGCGCCGTTGCCGCCAGGCTCTCAGCCACATGTGCCGCGCCAGCAAGCAAATGCAGTGCTTAAAACATGCGCTACTAAACATTCACGTGCGAATTGCTCGTCACGTCAAACTATTTCCTTTTACTGTAATAAAAAAGGACATGTTCAGAGTGTTTGCCAGAAAAAGCTCAGATTGGAAACTCCAAACCATTCCAGGACCTTTTCTTCGCGTCGGAATTGCATTGGATTTCGGGATCGGTGCTGTGCTTGCACACAAAGATGGCTCGCACGATCGCCCTATTGCCTTTGCGTCCAAATTGCTCTCGTCTGCACAAAGAAATTATTCACAGATCGAGAAAGAAGCATTGGCTCTCGTATTTGGTGTTACAAAGTTTCATGACTTCTTGTGTGGTCGTCACTTTACCATAATCACAGACCACAAACCTTTGACATCGCTTTTTCATCCGAACAAGCCTGTATCTCCACGTACAGCGCAGAAATTCATTCGCTGGTCTATTTTCCTCTCGCAGTACCACTACGATATCTTGTACCGGTCCACTGCTAAGCATGGAACCCGATGCGTTGTCCCATTTGCCTGTTGCTGAGCATAGGGCATTTGATTCCTCCGAACTTGCTTGCATGTTCATTGATTCGGAAACCAATACGTGGTCGAATCATTTCCGATTGATTTTCGTCATGTGGCTACAGCCACAACTGCCGACCCTGTCCTTGCTACCGGTCTGCATTTTGTTGCTACGCAATGGCCCTTGTCCAAGTCATTGGTTCGCCGATTTTTTGCTCACAAGGAGAGAGTTTTTGTTTGACGTGGTGTTTTGTTTTTGCGTTCTGATAATGATCAGTCCAGGGTCGTGGTACCACGTTCGTTACAGCCCTCTGTCTTAAAACTTCTCCACCAAGGACATTGGGGTATAGCGAAAACGAAACAACTTGCTCATCAGCACTGTACTTGGTTCGGAATCGATGCCGCGATTACGACTATGTGCTCTTATTGCATGGCGTGTGCTGAACAACAATCAACACCACCGTGGAAATTCTTTGCATGGCCAAAAGCCACTTTCCCTTGGCAACGCCTACACATCGATTTTGCTGGTCCATTCTGGAATGCTCGAGGGTTGGTTGTGATAGATTTATTTAGTAATTTTCCTTTTGTTGTCCAGAAGTCTTCCACGACATCATTTGCTACCATCCAAGCGTTACCTGCTATCTTTTGGATTGAAGGTCTTCCACAGACGATTGTTTCTGACAATGGCCCACAATTCATGTCCGCTGAATTTCAGTCATTCTGCAAGGCCAATGGTATTCAACGTCTGACGTCTGCGCCCTTTTTGCCACAGTCAAATAGTGCCGCTGAACGATTGGTCAGGACTTTCAAGTCACAGATGTTGAAGTTCAAAGAGTCGCATTCTCGGGAGGATGCGTTACTGCTCTTTTTGTCCTCGTATCGCTCTCAGCCCTGAGATGGTCGCTCACCGGCTGAGTTGCTCCATGGTTGCTCTCATTGAACCTCTGTGCAGCGGCAGACACCTACTTTTTCCCCAGGCGACGTTGTCTACTACTGCCACTATCGAGGTTCATGACATTGGCTCGAAGGGCGCATTCTTCACTGCCTCGGACGTGCTATGTATCTGGTTTTGGGGGCCTCTGGTGAGGTGCGCCAGCATCTCAATCAGCTGCGCCTCTGTCATCGCACGGGATCTGCTGCTCGCCGTCTGCTTTCAGCAACGGTGCCATCCAGTCAGCGCCCCGGGGACCCATCTACTGGCTCGCCTCAGCCCCAGGTGTTACTGACGCTGCCTTGCATTTTGCCCCATGGCGACGCGCTGCCGCCGTGACCAGTTGTCCTCCGACATGGAACTCTTGCCCGCTCCAGACCATATGTCGTCTTCGCCCGTCGGGTGCCCCGGCCCGAAGGAGGTAGACCCTTCGGCCCCTTCTGTCTCTCTATGGGCGCAAACACCGCATGTTGGCGTGCACCCTGGAATAGGTTTTCAGGTGTTCACTAGCTCCCCGCAGTTCGAAAGGCAGGCTGCGGGTGGCACAGCCTCGCCTGTTGTTAGGCTCTCCACCTCGTCGCATACGTCAACATGGGGGTCCTCCCAATGGCGGGCGGAGGCCTTATACCACAACTGTCCGACGATTTGTGGGGGAGGAATGTGGTGTCACCGCCATACACCACACTTGATAGGTGGTAACCATTAAATCGGTTGCGGTCCGTTAGTATACGTCGGACCCACGTGTCGCCACTATCAGTGATTGCAGACCGAGCGCCGCCACACGGCAGGTCTAGTCTAAAAAGACTCCCTAGCACTCGCCCCACTTGTACAGCCAACTTTGCTAGTGATGGTTCACTGTCTACATATGCCCTCATTTGCAGAGACGACAGTTTAGCATAGCCTTCAGCTATGTCATTTGCTACGACCTAGCAAGGCGCCATATTCAGTAATTAGAATGAATTCTGAACAGACAATATTGTGAATCATGTACCGTCAAGAGCAACGTTCATCATTAATGGATTAAAGTTAAGTATCAAACTAATTACGCCCGCTTTCTGAATTCCAATTCCTCGTCATGTTCCAGACCTCACGTCAGTATAGTCCTTCCCTCCTCACACCTGCCTGCGTGAGCTAAAACGTGTGCATTTCGGCCTCCCCAAGTAATACGGTGTTGGCTCTTCTGCCAACACAACACATTTTACTCTTTAGTTTGCTAATAGCCGATTGTACTTCTTTGGGTGTTGTGGGATATATGTACATTGTCCTTTCATGTATTGGAGTTATTACCTTTGTCTTTGGATTATATTTAGAGGTGATCAGGTTTTGGGCTACATTAATATAATGATCATTAAATATATTAGCTATTAGAAGTGGACCATCAACAATTTCATTTTTGTGTTTTATGGTGATTTTATTACCTGCACTTTCATGTTTGCCTGCATGATTAGTAATAACTTTCTACATAGCTTTCATTTTGTTGTTACCCTTTCTGATATATGAATCATTGTGCTTCCTTTTTGCAGCAATTATAGTTCCCTGTGCTTTTTCCTATAACACTTGGAATATGGTTTCAAGATAGTATTTTGCTTGCACACTTATGTAGCATTCTAAGACTTTCTGATCACTCTCTGATTTCACTTGTTATAAATGAATTTGATTTTTTTAAATTTTGATTCTCTTTAGATGGAATGAAATATCATAGCAGTATGTATAATTTGACAAGAACTTGCTGAATTTTGTATCTACAGAACTATTCCTTTCCATGTCTCAGTTTACAATTTTTAACATTAGATTAAATACCCTAATGGTCATCATTAATTAATATTCTCTCGATATATCTCCCGTTGTCACTTTTCTCATGAGATTTACCTAAAGTCAATTTAACTGCTTGATGATCAGAGAAACCTGTATCCAATACCTCAGATTTAAAGCCACATTTTGATTTGTCAATGAATATTTGGTCTATAGTACTTTCACTTTTGCTGCTGTATCTTGCGATATCTTCTACACACATGTTCATATTGTATGTTTTTAGTAGATTAACAAGTTTTTGCCCTTTTTTACAGTTGTCCCTGAAATTAATATTGAAATCCCCAAGCACAATTTTGTATTTTGACTGACTGTTTAGATAGTTGAGAGGATTTTACAAATTTTCAGAGAATAATTCAAAATTGACAGATGGGGACCTATATACACATGCAATTATAATTTTACTATCTGTTAGTACACACACACACACACACACACACACACACACAGTGATAGACACACAAACAAACATACAAACAAAATTCAAGCTTTCACAACAAACGGTTGCTTCATCAAGAAAGAGGGAAGGAGAGGGAAAGACAGGATGTGGGTTTTAAGGGAGAGAGTAAGGAGTCATTCCAATCCTAGGAGCGGAAAGACTTACCTTAGGGGGAAAAAAGGACAGGTATACACTCGCACACACACACACACATATCCATCCGAACATACACAGACGCTCCCGGGACTGGAATGACTCCTTACCCTCTCCCTTAAAACCCACATCCTTTCGTCTTTCCCTCTCCTTCCCTCTTTCCTGATGAAGCAACCGTTTGTTGCGAAAGCTTGAATTTTGTGTGTATGTTTGTGTTTGTTTGTATGTCTATCGACCTGCCAGCGCTTTTGTTTGGTAAGTCTCATCATCTTTGTTTTTATATATAATTTTTCCCACGTGGAATGTTTCCCTCTATTTTTATATATATATTTTCCACCCCCTCTGTATGTTTCCCTGTAAAAGCTGCTGATCAATTGGAAGTCTGAAATCCCAACTGCTCATTTTTGTACTTCTTGTAGCCAGTGTTCAGTTATACACAAGATAAAAATCTCCTTCAATGAACCATTCAAAAGGACCTCTAGCTTATATAGCTTATTGGTAAAGCCCTGTACATTATGATATAGGAGAGTTAAAGAATTATTCAGTTCTATGACAGGTATGTTTCGTGCTTGGTTACTTATTTGAAGAGTAGGCTCTCGTCCTTTCGTTTCTGACCTGATTTTCACCTCCTGGGGGTCCTGGACCTCTTCTTGGTTGTTTTCTTCTGCTGTGGATTGAGCCATAAAAATTGTTCATATGTTGTTTGGAGGCTAACTTCTGCCTTGTGCTTCATCATGATCTGTTGTTTTTAACTTCTGTCCACTCTGGTAAAGCTTTCTCCTCAGTCTTTTTACATGGTGATATTGTCTTCTGTGCTGGTTCCCTGCCATTTGTTCATTCCAGTGAAGGTATATTTACTGTTAACTTTTTGGTTTCTTCTTCTGTGATTTTAACATACTGGGGTATTACTGTTTTCTGCATTGCTTCCTTGTCAATTGTTCGTTACATGGTACGCATATTTACTGTTCATTTTTTAATTTCGTCTTCTGTTATTTTCCCATATTGCCCAGTAACATAAAATGTCTGACTGGTAATGAAGCAAGTTTTAAATTTAATTTGAAATTATTTCTCCTGGACAACTCCTTGTCTTAAATTGACAAATTTCTACTTAAAAACTGGTAGCCATAAAAAACTTGTTTTTTTAATGTAGTTGCATGGGTGTGAGTGAAAAAAACCTAACATGTTCATTAATGTTAACATTAATCACATATAAATATCCTCCAATCATTTTTATGATTTTGATAAAAGAATCATTTGTATTATCCATGGAAAATGTAACTACTACCTAATCAACTAACTGTCATGAAATTCCATCCCAGCCTAATATATTTCATATTGGGTACTTTGTTTCATAACTTCCTACTTTGGAAAAAGGAATGTGTCACTAAATCACAAATATTTATTCTGTTTTCTTCATAATTAATTATGAAAGCTATATTTCTGAGTATGAGAATATAGTTTATAGCTCTTCATGGTTGTAGAGCATTAGAAGAGCTTCAGAAATGAAAATTTACATCAAATTAAAAGACTGATAATTTCAGTAGGCTGTTGTTTATTATTGCCTATTATGTAAACATAGCAATACATTCCCAGTAAAAATAAGTATTAGTTTTAAAATATTGCTTGCTCTTTTAAGCTGGTATTTCAAATCAATGAATTATATTACTCATTTCACACATGTCTTCTGTACTCTAATGCACAGAAAAGACACAGTGTTCATACCATATGACATTCTGAGACAGTTCTACATGGTTATGAATGTCTGCTAAATCAGTAATTACAAATCTGGCACAACATTGTAAGCACATAAACGTTTTTCTGTCACAGACAAGATATGGAAATTGTTACTGTAAAGTGCAGTAAATAATCAACCAAACCTGCAACAACAACCATCCAGTTGTAACTTACAGTTTGGAGTGGAGTGCAGATACTGGTTTCAGATTTGTACAGTGAAATGTATGTATGCTGATTTTAATCACTGTAGTTCTTTTGAATTTGCCTGACCTGCTCATGAGACACCATTCTAAATTTCAAACATTAATTGAGGTTTCTGAGCCTCATATTTGATTCCAGGCTGTCGTGGCTACCAAACAAAAAAACCTAATGGTGAAATCCATCAAGTATGAACCTCTTGATGTGCCTCTGTCATAAATCTTGGAGGGAGGAGGGGGGGGGAAGACAAAATGAGTTTGATACCATTTTTAAGACTTTTGTGTAATACTGGCTAGATTATGGCTTCATAGGTAAGGACAATGGAGACCTACACATCTCAAAACCACTAATGCTGTTCGTCATGGTGGGATTACTGGCCATGGGCACTTACAGAATGAGACACAAATATAATCTTTGTACTGTGTGGGGAGCACTTTCTATATGGTGGCAGCTCCTCTCAGTGCATGTGATGGTTGTTGCAGAATCATCATAATTCAAAACCACTGTATGCTCTAGCATGCACAGAGTTTTACAAATCACAAGAGCAACAAGATTATTTCAGATCTGTCAAAATCATGGGGTAGTAGCTCATGGTGTGGGACAAATATTAACCTCAACTGGAGCTGTGTGATGCACTAGTTACTGAAGACATCCAGAGTTATTTTACAGCTGGAGTACACGAGACACTATATCTCTGGAGATGTTTTTAACTCAATATTTTACAAAATTTTAATGAATGCACCATCTGTACAACAATATTCTGTGTGGATTCCAGCAGGGAGAGACTGTGTTTGAAGCAGAGACCCATATGGTGTTGAGGGCATTTGGGCAGATAAGACACATTTGTGCTGTGAAAGTTTTTGCCTGCTCTTCCTCCCTGAATGGCCTTCAATTTATACAACATACAAATCTAGCAGATGAACAGTCCAGACCATACAGTATATCTTTCTCCACCTATAAAGACTGGGAAGGAAGTGTGATCATGCTGAGAATCATGACATGTGGGCATAGCATTCATGGGAGACTCTATGGCTCTGTTGAGGTTTAGAGGTATGTGGTGGTGGGAAGATAGTGAGCTGCAGTTGACAGACAACAAATTGAGGCTGGTACAGCCGACTCAGCCATTCATACATCTTTCAGACCCTTAGACAAAATGAAATAGCTTTCACGTGGCAACAAAAAGGGAACAAGCTGAAGACTCATGGTTTCTTGCTCCAACAAGAATACTCATCAATGCATAATTGTTGTGGCATGCAGATTTTAGTATTTTATATTTTAACTGAGTGTATTTTATATTCAGACGAGGAGGAAGGGGCAAGTTTACTATCTGTTGTGTCCTTTATTGTAGTAAAAGAGACAACAAATGTGGTATAATGTTTTAAGATTATGTGAGATGTCCATTCTTCTTTTTCATTTATTAAGGGGTAGATCTGATTGCCTTATTAATGTAGTTGGCCCCACTAATTATTGTTTTTCTTTAAACTTATCATTAGCATCACTTCCTGAGTTATCATTACTGTGTCATATTATCCAAGATTTTAGCAGCTTTTAGGGGGCAAACCATTTTCATAGTCTTGTGTGATTAGTGACATACTGTGACTGCGTGAGTAAATGTGAAAGGGAGAGACATAATAAGACTAACTGAGTGTATATTTTATGTGTTTTCCACGTAGGAAATATATATCTAAAAACAAAGATGATGTGACTTACCAAATGAAAGTGCTGGCAGGTCTT
Source organism: Schistocerca americana (assembly GCF_021461395.2). Lineage (NCBI taxonomy): Eukaryota > Metazoa > Arthropoda > Insecta > Orthoptera > Acrididae > Schistocerca > Schistocerca americana. Next base: position 115,262,214 of record NC_060130.1, on the reverse strand, counting down.
TCCTGATGAGGCAACAGTTTGTTGCGAAAGCTTGAATTTTGTGTGTATGTTTGTGTGTCTGTCGACCTGCCAGCACTTTCATTTGGTAAGTCACATCATCTTTGTTTTTATATATATACAATAAAAACCCAAGCAGTTGTAAGTAACTGAACAGCCCAGGTGTAACTATAGGTTTGACAAAGTCCATCGAGAAAAGAATCACATGAAGTCAATTGAAAGTACTCACCACAAACAAGCCCAGTAGAAAGAGGCAGGTTGTCTGCCAGCACACATGTATAAATAACTATTAAAAAAATTAACATCTACTACAGTTCCATCAGCATCAAATGAGCAAGTTATAAAATAGTGTAACAGCACTGGAGACATCAGTTTCATATGTGTGGTATCATCCAAAGATCATGGTGCCACACCAAAGTTGGCAGTACACATCAATACTGCAGACATTAGCAATGTGTTACAGCAATATGCAATGACGAATGGGAGAAGCAGAAGAAGACACGTCCTCTCTCTCAGCACAGCAGTGCCCTTGCAAGGGGTCAATATAGAGCTGAATATGGAAGTGTTCTGTTCAGTTTGTGGCCTCTGCTGAAGCAATTAGCATCATCAAGTAGGACTAAAAAGTTACTCAAGTCTCGGGAATGTACTTTTGTAAATGCTGAAAATTGAACTTCAGGAGAACAGTTAGTTAGTTAGTTAACAGTTAATAACAGTCATAAATTATCACACTCTCCTGTGGCAAAGGATTGTATCAAGTGAAGAAAATCTTTTTATCGGTCATTTAATAAAGTGACCTAATATTTCATATTTTGTAGGCTAGATGAGCCACCTTCCACAGTAATTAAAGAACCCACAGTTACAAAAGGACAATTGTAGTTTCATCTGGCCATAAAGATATGGATATGTAGACCACCTGATATAACCTGAAGATGGCAGTCATGATGAAATAGGCCTACAGTGATAAACAACATAATCAAATACAGCAATGTCTTTTTTCTCACAACACAATATAATGACTTGCATATGTTTGCATGCAACTATGTGCATCAAGGATCCAATTAGTTCTGAAATGGAAGTCAGAGAGAGAGTTATTTTATTTTTCAGTCATATTTAGCATTGTAAAAAGACAAGTCTACACGTGTAGACTGGTCTTGGAACATAACGTATATACTCAAATAACTCACTCATGTTTTTTCCCGAATTTAATGATGAAAAACTGGGGAGTGTGGATTATTCAAAACATGGTTGGAACTGCTCTGCCTCCAATAAGAGATCCCATTATACTATTGCATTGTTGTGGCTTCAGTGTGTGGCATATCAGTAGCACATTAGAAGTGAAGTATTAACAATGACTTCAAACTCGTTAATTGTGGCTACAAGTTCTTGTTATCACCCATCCACTGCTAAAGAAAAACTGAAAATTATTGAAGAAGCCAAGAACATTGGAAACCATGCAGCAGGAAGAGAGTGTGACATAAGTGAGTGTTGTATTTGTGACCGGCAAAAGAACAAAATGCAGCTTTAATAAACTAATAGTAATCGCCAGGCATTTTGTGGCCAAAAAGTGAAGCATCCGGACTTCAAAAAAAGGCTCTGCAATATGGATGCATGGTGATGAGTAAAATGTGCCAACTTAAAGCTTTGGTTTTAGCCAAAGGACTAGGCATTACCTGTTTCAAAGCTAACCGGGGTTGGTTATCATGATTTTTCAACTGAAATGGATTAGGATTCCAGAGGAATACTACTGTTGGTCAATGGCTTCCAGGTGATTACAAGGAAACAATAGTGCATTTTCATCATTATGTGATAAATCTGCAACACGAACAGTCCTACATATTATGGCAAATTGGTAACGTGGTTCAAATGCCAGTCTTCTTTGAGATGCCACTCGACAACACCGTGAAAAGGCAAGAAGAATCCAGCATCCTAATATGAACTTGTGACAGTGAGAAGCAAAGGTGTACAGTGATGTTGTGTGTAACTGGTGATGGATGAATGCTACTACCTTACACGATATTTGAATGGAAAACAATTCCAAAAATATAAGTGAAAGGCATATCACTGAGAGTGAATCCGAAAGGGTGGTTGGAAAATGACCTTGTGATTGTGTGATGCCTGTTTGGCAATGTCTTCCTGGCGCATAACTGAATTTACATAACATGTTGGTCATGGACAGCTTCCGCAGACATAGAGCTAAGTGCGAGACAAATTACAAGAAGGGAAAACTGACTTGGTCATTATCCCTGGAGGCGTAACATCCATCCTACAACCACTAGATGAGTGAATAAATTGGCCATTCAAAGCTGCACTTAAACAGCGATATACGTAATGGATGGATGATGAAAACCACAATTTCACACAGAGTGGAAAAATCAAATGGCTGGATTTGTCCCAGATTTGTGAGTGGGTGAAAAGTGCATGGGACTCCAATCTGCAACCACTGGTGGAAAAAACCTTCACAAAATGTGGTATTACAAATTCACTGGATGGAACAGAGGATGACACTCTATGGGAAGATAGTGACAACAACAATTATTCTCCCGCTAGTGATGACAATCAAAGTGATGATGAATAGAGAGGTAAGGGAGCATACATACTGACTAAAATACTTTATTGCGTATATTAACATTAAATTCTTAAACATGGTAATACTTCTTTTTTCCTACTGTAGGTAGGCCTGTGGAGTCCCAGCTGGCAGGGATAATGTTCCCAGACCAGCTGCCCACCTAATGCGCTAGCCAGCAGGCCACATGGTGGCCAGCTGCATGCTGCTGAATTGGTTGTGTTTTAATGATTTATCAATCCGTACAACAACATGTGAAGAATATTATGCATTTCTTCAAACCAATTGATATTATATATAATTTTGAACACATTGTACTGTTAGAACTTTTTTTTTGTAAATAAAACAAATTAAAGCAAAAGAAATTTCCCTCCCACAAAATTATTCAAGGGCGCAGACTATTCGAGTATATATGGAGCTACAAGAGGTGCCTTTTACCTGCTTTGCCATGATTCATGCAAACATGGCCTTTTCAAAGTCACAGATATCATGGTATTTCAATAAACTGTTACAACTTATAAATGATGAAAAAGAAATCTGGTGTCAGAGTTCACCATTTATGATTGTGAGGTCAGGCCTGGAATGATGGAGACATTCCTCATTATGAAGGTGTACCCTCATCTTTGATGGCACATTAGATGCTTCCAATGAACAAAACCTCTGCTTAGCATTCACACATGCGAAGGATCAGGCTGGCTCACCTACTTTACACTTAATTTCTATGTTGCTTTTACTCTGCTTAAATCATTTGTTAATAGTCTGCAGTTGACCTACTCTTTCAAAAGGAACTGATGCTTATACTGTTTGTGACAACTTTGTGGCTTCCAGTGTTCTTTTTCAGTAGACTATTAAGAGGGGCGTTAGTATTGCTTGTGACAGCACACCTGTTTCTGCTTATGCTGATTTTTACTTGTAATTTCTTTGTGCAACGAAGAACTGGCAAGCAACTGAGAAAGAAAAGGAATTTATAACATATTTTGCCAGGTCATAGACGCTAAAGAGTAACTAATTGTCACATTATTGTCTGTAGTTATAGCTATTTCAGTAATTTTTTGTAGCCTCACAGAAAAGAACTCAAAATATATTTTTCATTTTGAATAAATAAATAAATTTTATCAATTACATCACATCACATCAACGTCAACAGGGATGGTGACAAAGTTAACTTTTATCTCATATCTTTACATGAAAGCATCAATTTAAAATGAGATCATTGCTTGCAATCATATTTTTGTTAAATACAAAATGTTTTGAGAACTTTTAAATGAGTAACCTAATTCTATGGCATTATTCTGCATGGGTTCAAGCAGGGAGTATTCTCTTGTATGGTTTGCTGTTATCCCTGGGTCTTGTGTTAAGATTCACTTACCAAAGAAATTTACTGTGCTTAATGAGGATCATACATGATCTTGAAGCCACTGGGCCAGACGAAACACACTCATGGTGTGAAATTCCTTGCCTGCTCTGACTCCCTGAGTACTCATCAAGTCATACCACGAACGTACCCAGCAGATGAGCAAATCCAGTCTAGCCTATTCAGGATCTCTTTCCCCACTTGCAATATCTGAGGCAGGGAGTATCCTTCTGCTGGGTAACAGGACACATGTTAGACATGGATACAAATCACCAGATTTGGCAACCAGGGAATCATATACAACTAGAATTGTGCCTTATGTAAACTGCAGTAGGTTAATTTTGGTGCTGCACACAAATAACATAGTAAATGGTAGGGTTGATTGTAGTATTGGTTGCATTATTATGGGAAGGTACACAAATGAATATGAGAGAGAGAAACTGGGAGCTGAGAACTTCTCTTTGTTTGTTTGTTTTGCATATAATTAGAAATGCACATCGTTCACAGTTAGTCCATTGAGTATTGTATATCCTAACAAAATATAAATTGCATTTTATAATAAAAATTAGTTGATCATGTAACTTCTGGGCTTTTGATGAAAGTACAGTTTACATGCACAAACATAAACAATTAATATAATTATTGTTGTTATTTTGTAATCAGCAGAATGTTCTTCATCATGATGAAATGCAAGAGTTCCCTGTTGTTATTAATAAGTGCAAAAGTTGTTTGTGAGTAACAGAAACATGTTTTTGTTTTCTGTGTTTTTATATTTTACTTTTTTTTGAGGAATTTACATTTTATAGCACTATATGATAAATCTTCATTGTTTTTCTATTTTTACTGCAACATTCCTCTGTTTCACATTACAAATCAACAGTTTTTGAATAAAAGGTGATTAAACATTGACAATTTCAATTTTGCTATAAATACTGTAGCAGACAGGAGGATAGCTATGTATAAAAAATGTTCCACAGGTCATTAGGCCTTTTAAATGCCCTCATACAGTTTCTAGACGGTTCGCTATTTCTTGTTTCTTGGAGAATCTAGTAAGACACAAATTGCATACAACAACAAAGGGATCAAAGTGAGATAATGCCCGATAGGGTTCTAAAACACCTAATGTACAGGTGACGTGGTTATGATCTTAACTGACCAAGGCTACTATGAAACTACTGTCGTCTATGCTTACTCGTGATAATCTATGGTAGCCTATGGCAATTTTACAACTCTGTAGGCAACACAAAACAGCCAAAAATATTAATGTTTCACACATGTTGTTGTTGTTGTGGTCTTCAGTCCTGAGACTGGTCTGATGCAGCTCTCCATGCTACTCTATCCTGTGCAAGCTTTTTCATCTCCCAGTGCCTACTGCAACCTACATCCTTCTGAATCTGCTTAGTGTATTCATCTCTTGGTCTCCCTCTACGATTTTTACCCTCCACGCTGCCCTCCAATACTAAATTGGTGATCCCTTGATGCCTCAGAACATGTCCTACCAACCGATCCCTTCTTCTGGTCAAGTTGTGCCACAAACTTCTCTTCTCCCCAATCCTGTTCAATACTTCCTCATTAGTTATGTGATCTACCCATCTAATCTTCAGCATTCTTCTGTAGCACCACATTTCGAAAGCTTCTATTCTCTTCTTGTCCAAACTATTTATCGTCCATGTTTCACTTCCATACATGGCTACACTCCATACGAATACTTTCAGAAATGACTTCCTGACACTTAAATCAATACTGGATGTTAACAAATTTCTCTTCTTCAGAAACGCTTTCCTTGCCATTGCCAGCCTACATTTTATATCCTCTCTACTTCGACCATCATCAGTTATTTTGCTCCCCAAATAGCAAAACTCCTTTACTACTTTAAGTGCCTCATTTCCTAATCTAATTCCCTCAGCATCACCCGACTTAATTAGACTACATTCCATTATCCTTGTTTTGCTTTTGTTGATGTTCATCTTATATCCTCCTTTCAAGACACTGTCCATTCCATTCAACTGCTCTTCCAAGTCCTTTGCTGTCTCTGACAGAATTACAATGTCATCGGCGAACCTCAAAGTTTTTATTTCTTCTCCATGAATTTTAATACCTACTCCGAATTTTTCTTTTGTTTCCTTTACTGCTTGCTCAATATACAGATTGAACAACATCGGGGAGAGGCTACAACCCTGTCTTACTCCCTTCCCAACCACTGCTTCCCTTTCATGTCCCTCGACTCTTATAACTGCCATCTGGTTTCTGTACAAATTGTAAATAGCCTTTCGCTCCCTGTATTTTACCCCTGCCACCTTTAGAATTTGAAAGAGAGTATTCCAGTCAATATTGTCAAAAGCTTTCTCTAAGTCTACAAATGCTAGAAACGTAGGTTTGCCTTTCCTTAATCTTTCTTCTAAGATAAGTCGTAAGGTCAGTATTGCCTCACGTGTTCCAGTGTTTCTACGGAATCCAAACTGATCTTCCCCGAGGTTGGCTTCTACTAGTTTTTCCATTCGTCTGTAAAGAATTCGTGTTAGTATTTTGCAGCTGTGACTTATTAAGCTGATAGTTCGGTAATTTTCACATCTGTCAACACCTGCTTTCTTTGGGATTGGAATTATTATATTCTTCTTGAAGTCTGAGGGTATTTCGCCTGTTTCATACATCTTGCTCACCAGATGGTAGAGTTTTGTCAGGACTGGCTCTCCCAAGGCCGTCAGTAGTTCCAATGGAATGTTGTCTACTCCAGGGGCCTTGTTTCGACTCAGGTCTTTCAGTGCTCTGTCAAACTCTTCACGCAGTATCATATCTCCCATTTCATCTTCATCTACATCCTCTTCCATTTCCATAATATTGTCCTCAAGTACATCGCCCTTGTATAGACCCTCTATATACTCCTTCCACCTTTCTGCTTTCCCTTCTTTGCTTAGAACTGGGTTTCCATCTGAGCTCTTGATATTCATACAAGTCGTTCTCTTATCTCCAAAGGTCTCTTTAATTTTCCTGTAGGCGGTATCTATCTTACCCCCAGTGAGATAGGCCTCTACGTCCTTACATTTGTCCTCTAGCCATCCCTGCTTAGCCATTTTGCACTTCCTGTCGATCTCATTTTTGAGACGTTTGTATTCCTTTTTGCCTGTTTCACTTACTGCATTTTTATATTTTCTCCTTTCATCAATTAAATTCAATATTTCTTCTGTTACCCAAGGATTTCTACTAGCCCTAGTCTTTTTACCTACATGATCCTCTGCTGCCTTCACTACTTCATCCCTCAAAGCTACCCATTCTTCTTCTACTGTATTTATTTCCCCCATTCCTGTCAATTGCTCCCTTATGCTCTCCCTGAATCTCTGTACAACCTCTGGTTCTTTTAGTTTATCCAGGTCCCATCTCCTTAAATTCCCACCTTTTTGCAGTTTCTTCAGTTTTAATCTACAGGTCATAACCAATAGATTGTGGTCAGAGTCCACATCTGCCCCTGGAAATGTCTTACAATTTAAAACCTGGTTCCTAAATCTCTGTCTTACCATTATATAATCTATCTGATACCTTTTAGTATCTCCAGGGTTCTTCCATGTATACAACCTTCTTTCATGATTCTTAAACCAAGTGTTAGCTATGATTATGTTGTGCTCTGTGCAAAATTCTACCAGGCGGCTTCCTCTTTCATTTCTGTCCCCCAATCCATATTCACCTACTATGTTTCCTTCTCTCCCTTTTCCTACACTCGAATTCCAGTCACCCATGACTATTAAATTTTCGTCTCCCTTCACAATCTGAATAATTTCTTTTATTTCATCATACATTTCTTCAATTTCTTCGTCATCTGCAGAGCTAGTTGGCATATAAACTTGTACTACTGTAGTAGGTGTGGGCTTCGTATCTATCTTGGCCACAATAATGCGTTCACTATGGTGTTTGTAGTAGCTTACCCGCATTCCTATTTTCCTATTCATTATTAAACCTACTCCTGCATTACCTCTATTTGATTTTGTGTTTATAACCCTGTAGTCACCTGACCAGAAGTCTTGTTCCTCCTGCCACCGAACTTCACTAATTCCCACTATATCTAACTTCAACCTATCCATTTCCCTTTTTAAATTTTCTAACCTACCTGCCCGATTAAGGGATCTGACATTCCACGCTCCAATCCGTAGAACGCCAGTTTTCTTTCTCCTGATAACGACATCCTCTTGAGTAGTCCCCGCCCGGAGATCCGAATGGGGGACTATTTTACCTCCGGAATATTTTACCCAAGAGGATGCCATCATCATGTAATCATACAGTAAAGCTGCATGCCCTCGGGAAAAATTACGGCTGTAGTTTCCCCTTGCTTTCAGCCGTTCGCAGTACCAGCACAGCAAGGCCGTTTTGGTTATTGTTACAAGGCCAGATCAGTCAATCATCCAGACTGTTGCCCTTGCAACTACTGAAAAGGCTGCTGCCCCTCTTCAGGAACCACACGTTTGTCTGGCCTCTCAACAGATACCCCTCCGTTGCGGTTGCACCTACGGTACGGCTATCTGTATCGCTGAGGCACGCAAGCCTCCCCACCAACGGCAAGGTCCATGGTTCATGGGGGGGGTTTCACACATACAAATGTACAAATACAATAGTTATTAGATGGAACATTTTGCAAATAATCACTTTTATTTTATTTTGTTTAATGTGCAAAATGCGAATGGACACAACAGTCGCTTTTCTTCCTGTAAATTTGTTGCTTTCCTAGTTGGCAGTAGATCTGTTACCTGTCCATCATACATGCAATATTGAGTAAACAACTATCAGTGGGTGATTTTTAACCTTAGTGGTTTAACAGCATTACTCAACAATAATGGTATCGCCAAAAAACAGGACCATTAAGAAAGTAGTAGTTCAGGGTTTATACATCCCAATGGTGATGAGGGCATTAGATATGGTTCAGAAACAAAACAGAGAAGATGTAATATAAGGCATTCATCTATATATTTTTTCTTGAAAGGTGTGAATGAACCAGTCTTATGCATTTAAAAAATAGTGGTAGAAAGTATAAGATGATCTGAATGCCCCACTTTATGTTAGACAGTATATGTGGCTTAGGCATGGTGATGCAGAGCCATGTTTCAGTGAAGTAGTCAGATGTATACTGAATTAATGTTTTTACAGCAAATGGATAAGCAGAGCAGGATCTTCTGGGTGACTTACAGACACCATTATTAAATTAAATACAGATAGTTTTTTGAGACTATCTGCAACAAATTGTTTATTCACACCTCTCTTGCAGCACTGAAGTTTTTTGTTATTGCTTGTTAGATGACTGTAGAAAATCCATCAAACACCTAATACATTTGAGAAAGTATTTGAATGCTACAAGACAAAAACTGCAAGTGCATTATTCACAGTAGTAAAAAACTCTACAATTACAGCATAAAAAGTACCATTGTAACTTGAAGTCATGGCAAAATGGGCCCTTTGTTGTTACAGACTTTTCTGTTTACTCTGGTATATGCTAACCATGTGTGATTACACATTAATACATTTAATATTTATTTTGTGTGAAGATTATATTGGTATTAGACAAAATGCAATGTAATTTTACCTTTAGGTTTTCCAGTGGTTCCAGCGGAGTACACAGTGTAGGCCATGTTATCAAGGGAGCACTCAGCTTCTTTTTCAAATGGTGGATATGCCATGCAGTTTTCAAGCCAATCGCCTTCTAATAGAATGGTCATATCTTCTTCAATCAGACCAACAAGACGATCTGAGAATTGTTTCTTACTGCACACTGCTATAGGTCCTGCATCCTCAAGTACTGACATAAGTAATGAAGGGGGATAAGAGACTTCCAATGGAAGATAAGCTCCACCTGAATAGAAATAATTTTCAATTAACATTTGCTTTGCTATAACTATTGAAAGTAAGTGTCATCTATGAAGCCTACTTAACAACTTTAAAAAGAATTAAAATTAAACTTTACATGAAGTTAATTTCAACCATATTGTTAAGCATACAATAACTCATCCATCTGGAATAAATAATTGCAATTGAATGGCACTCTATATCAAAAATAGCCTCATAGCTAGTATGGAAAAGGGTTATTCCAACAGTCAGCAAGCTATATATTCACAGAAGTCTCTCAACCTTTGATTGGCTGTATTAAATATGTGTTGTTGAAAGTAGTAGGGCACGATTCGTCACAACTTAAAAATTAAAAATCTTTAACTTTTACATAGCATGATAAGGTGAATGATAAATTTAGTACATTTGGGAATGCATGGACTGGACGAGCAAAAAATAATAAAGATGCACTGGCCATTAAAACTGCAACACCAGGAATGATAGAGAAAATATGTAATTTTACTTATTGAACATAAACAGAATAGTAGGAAGAGTAAATTATTACATTTATTGGTCATCTGGGGGTATACAGGGAGAAAACTTTAGTACATAGGCTATCTCTGGCAGTGATAACCACTCTAATCAAGCTGGGTATCAAGTCAAACTGAACTTGGATGACAGGTGGAGATACATCATTACATGCTGCTACTGCTCTATGCCAGGGTTCATCAATTGTATTAGCTGGTGAGTGGTGGCTTGCCAGTCTCTCAGCAACCCATAGTTAGATGTTTGTAATGGATGAAACATCTGGAGACAGTGCAGGCCAGAAGAACAGACAATAAGTCAGGATAGGATGGGCAACATGCAGTCTAGTGGTATCTTGTTGAAAGACAGTGTCACAGAGTCCTTGAAGATATGGATAATCACTATCCTTAATACATTAGAAATGTAATGGCTGCTGTCCAGATAATTGGCTATGTGAGCCATAAGTGATCGTGTTGTGCACCCAAATCTCATCACACCAGGTGCTGGATCTTTATGATGATGGTGAATGGAGCCTGGCAACCTCTGTTCTCATTGGAGCATCCACACATGCATATGTTTATCATGATGCTGCAAACAGAAATGGTATTCACCTGCAAATACACGCTGCCACTTCTGTGTCCAGTGTTGTAGTTGGGAACACCACAGTTGGCACACCTCCCTCTACTGTTGCATCAAGGGAAGCCACAGCAATTGATACCACACTGACACGCAGCAGAGCTCTAAACATCATCACATTGTCTAAGGATACATGTCTTGCTACAAACAAGCTCATCTCCTGATTTAAGGTATGCACAGTAGGCTGCAAAATCTTGCATGGACGAGTGAACAATGTGTCTATCCTCTCTGGTGTTAGTCAAGTGGGACAACTGAGATCCTGCATGGAATAGAATACAGACTGGAACCCACTGATTCCATATTGATATGACAATTGTGGGCTCCTGAGCAATGTGAGCAGTAATACCATGGAACAATAAAACTGCAGTCTTGATAGGTAAACCTGCAGTATTAGTTTTCTTTATGCACAGAATGTAGACGGCATTATTCCTATCTACTTTGTGTGGTTGTGCTGAAATGCTTATCATTTGCATATTGAAGTATATAGTGCATTTCATGCCAGTTTGAAATGTTTTGCATGCTGCCTTCATCATGTTGCAATGTTATTGGCCAATAGTGCAGACTGAACAAAAAGATGTTTCTCCCTTTTTTCTGTTAACATTCAGTTTCAATACACGGAAAAAGCAAAACTTCAGAAAGAGTGCGTTATTTCAGTTTTAAAGAGGTTCGAGTAAGAATTAGTAATTTTTCCTTGAAAAATCTGTTCTGGAATATATTTTGAAGGTTTGTGTAGCTGGTACAGGATTTGAGTTTAGCTCATTCCAAATAAGAGGGCAGGATTTTCAGGGATTCAGGTAACATGAAGAAAAACAAAACCCTGAAATAATAACATTCTGAAATAAATATAATATTATATCTACAAACTAACAACTGAAGATAGGAAAATCACAAACTGAAGCAGCAAAAAAATACTGGAAAGGCCTAGCTAATTATTATTTGCAGAACTGAACTGTGAGGCAACAGGTCACCATATCAAAAAGTTTATTTTGTCTACAAGCATTATAATTTACATCAAACAATGAATCAATGTTCACTACCATTCCTGTTAAAGCTACTGACTTCTTCATTCTTGGTCTTCAGTGCTATTTTTACAACATTACTCGGAGTATATTTTGCAACCATCCCCCTAATATTGTCAAAATCATGTCAGATTCTATGCTGATCCCCATATTACTCTAGATCCCTCAATGGCAAGACTTATTTTATCAAAACTGAGCTACCTGTGAGAAGACTCATATATCAGCTGATCAGCAACCACTTTTGTATATCCTGTGTCAACATTGTGATCATTCAATTGTTATTAACAATGAACAGACTCAGGCAGTGATTAAAATGGCAACAGAACGACAAAACTGTTACTCAACATGTCAGCTTCACCAGACTGTAACTTCAGATCGTCCTCCCTGCACCCATTACCCAGGACTTGTCAGGTGAGAACTTATTCTACACCATGTGCTTATTTCATATCACCTATATGGCTTCAATTCATCCAAATCACTTTTGTTATTATCAATGACCCTGTTGGCTAGTGTCTTTAAGACATTCGTGCTTCTATCACCTCCTCACCACTTCACATTTATTTATTTTTAATTGTCACATATCTTCTACATTTTGCATCTCCTTTTGCTATCTTCTTTTTCTTCCAGTTTTTTCTTATTCAGTCATTCCATTGCTGCAATCTTAGTGTCATCCATGCTTCAAGACAAGGTACTAGTGACAGACTAAGAAGCATTCACAGAAGATTGCCAGAATCTGAAGAGTTTTTGAAATGCAGTGGTCTGCCATAATAACTTGTACTTCAAGTCTGCTAAAACTCAAAATATAATAGCAGTGGAATTCTTGGAACAAATCTAAGTGTTCTACAGAATGTCAGGATGCATGGAACTTGAGGCGATGAATTTGTAGTGGTAAGTAGGGGACAAAATTTCTCTGCTGAGAACCAGCCAAGTGTGTAAAATCATTTGAACAAAGTTAACTAGCAGAGTACATTAAAAACTGAAATTGGATACTTCTACTAGATACCATACTCATCTGCAGAAATAACTGAAAATTTCATAGAAAATCTGAGTGCCCCAGTCTACATTTCTCACTCAGGCTATAATACTGCAACAGACTTTAACTATACTGCAATACAGTGAGAATATTACAATTTCATAAAACCTCCCTTAAACACTAATATAAGAACATACTTTAAAAACTACTCAGAACAGGTAGTTCAAAGACTAACTCAAAAGTTTTTTTATGATGAACAGACTTTTCAATGAGGATATTGACATAAAGACTAGGATAAATGATAATGGTACAATTACAGTAACAGTGATCAGTGGGTTATGAAGTGCTCCAAAGACAAATAGTAGCCTGCACAAACAAGTGGCAACATCATTTCTAAAATAGGAGATAGATGCTCTTAAAACTGGCACAGAATATTCAAGTGAATTTTGTGGCACATGCTAAAGAAACTAGTTGAGCAAACTCTATAAATATATATATCTAGCAAAAGGCTTAAGGATGTTGAAACCTTCATCATGGTACACAAAAAATGTAAGAGGGCAAGAAACAATGCCCACTTCACAATGGTCCTGATGTGGAATGTAGAACTGAAGTTAGGCAACTGATAATTTAAACAAAAAATGATGGATCCTCAGAAGGGCAATTGCAAAAATTACTCAGAATGGTGCATTAGGCACATTCTGCACCCCACCACAACAGTACAACATGCAGAGAAGGATGAAGTCATGAAGAAAGATGCAGCCACTGCCCCTGTACTATACACCAGCACACTATCAGGAAGAATTGGGTGCATATTGAAAAAGGACAGAGTAAGAACTGTCTTCTGCTTTCCCAATAAAACAAGGGCATTACTGGGAAGTATTGAGGTGATCTCGGTTTAAGGAAGGCTAGTGTATATCAGATTATGTGCCAATTTGCAAGACATATATTGGACAAACAATGAACACCATCAAAGATCGATGCAGAGAACGCCAGTGGCACACTTGACTAATCCATCCCATCAAGCCGGTAGTCACAGAGCACTGTTTGTCTGAGACTCATCAGATGGAATACTGGGACAGAGTCGTCAGAGAGTCCATCAAAATATGCATCAGGAAATATCTCATCAACCGTGACTGTGGCTACTACCTCAGCAAGGCTTGGGAAGCAGCATTGGGTCTAATTAAGAAGACACTCAACAAACACTATGTTCCGGCGGTCAGGACAGATGGATTAACTACACCCACACTACCGCAACAAGGGGCGCCCTGCTAGGCGTTGCCAGCCACATATGTCAAAATGACTGCCTGCTCTGCTGCTGATGAGTCCTTGGGCATAGATAACATACAGAATGGCTTGTGGGGGCACGGGATATAAGTTGGCCATACACCCCAGGAGAGCAGTTTGTCAACACACCTGACGATGGCAACAAGTATTATCGTCAAAATATTGTGCCCATTGGACACTTCAAAACAGTTGTACACCTGTAGACTGTTTGATCGACAAGTACACCAGGAGAAATGAAAGACTCACAAACCAAAATGTTCAACAACTTTTGTAAAAATTCTGTTGAAGGATCACCCCAAAATGGCTGTTGTCGGCACAAGACACAGTGTTCAGACACATGTTAATGTTGTAGAGGCTAAAACTGTAACAGCTGTATGAAAGTTGAAATACTGATTTTCACTTTCAAATGGGTCATCACAAAGTAAAATAAAAGAATTTGATTGTAATGACTCTACAAAGAGGAGTAATGTTGATATCATATTGCCTAGGAAAAAGGCTGATACTGTTAAAATTCAACAATACCCCATGTTTTGAAAGACTTACTGTGAGGTTTTGCACAGAAATTTGAAGTATCTTATCTCCACTTTTGTTTTAACTGAGATTCCTTGAGCAGAAAACTGCCTCCAGTCTTTGGAGGAGAGCACAGGTTTTAACTACCCACAGAAATGGCAACAGAACTAATCCACAGGAAATGCTATACCCCTAACATCTTTCTGTAGTAGATCTGTAGAATGTATTGTGTCCAAATGTAATAACACATCTGAAACAAAATGATCTTCTGCATAAGCTTACAAAAAGGCTATTTATGCAAAACCCAATTTGTACTCTTTGTACCCTAAAGTACTCTTTAAGGGGTATTTGGGTAGTTCCATGGTCTCGTGATATTCAAAAAGCATTGGGTTCAATATTGCTGTGATTTAAGCTAACGGAAAAGTGCTAATATGGAATATGCAGCCTTTTTTGTGAATGGGTTGAGACCTTTTTGACATGCAGAACACAGCATATTATCCTGGAGATGGGAGGATCCACAAACACAGAGGTAATATTGGATGATCCCAAGAAATAGAGATAGTGCTACAATATCTGCAACTATATGTGTACATACTCTGAAATCTATCTTATAGTGTGTGTGAACGGGTACCATATGACACTATAATAACCTTGTCTACCTATCTTGTTCCATTTGTGAAAGTGCATCAGGAGAGCAACAGTCAGTGTCTCTGTATAATTCAAATTTCTATGATTTTACTGCTATGCACATTTTGTGACAAATTTTTTAGAGTAATAAATATGTTGCTTGAAGTATTTAACAGAAGTATTATGTGAAAAAAGGCAGTAATATGCAATCAGATCATGATAAGACACAACTTGATGGAAAGACTGGAAACTTGCTGTAAATGTATATAAATTACAGTTTGTGAATCATAGAAAGCTAGAGATACCAAACAAAAGCCTGTGTAACAGTGTATGGGAAAATTCAGTGGAATAATCAAAATGTACATCATCGGTGAAGTAATTGACAGACTTCAATTCATTGGTAGGATCCTGAAAACTACAGTTTGTGCAAAAAACAGATTACTTGCATGACCTATCCTGCCACAGTGTTCAAGTGTATGAGATCCATATTATGTCTAATAGGGAACATCAAGCATTCATAAAGAAGGGCCAGTGCAGATAGTCATAGGCTTGCTTGACTTGCATAAATTCAGAAAAATTTGAGCAGGAGGAAAGATTCCTAAAAGCCCATAAAAACTAGACTAATACCAATTTGCAGCTCTGTCCCTGTAA
Source organism: Schistocerca americana (assembly GCF_021461395.2). NCBI lineage: Eukaryota > Metazoa > Arthropoda > Insecta > Orthoptera > Acrididae > Schistocerca > Schistocerca americana. The sequence continues at coordinate 115,246,273 of NC_060130.1, read as the reverse complement.
GGAAAGGGAAGAAACTTCAATATATGGGAAAAACTGTAGAAAGGCCTTTCCACTTTACATTTATTTGGAGCACAGCCAGTTCGAGAACATTTTTCCACATCATTTGGTGCCCCCTCCCCCCCCCCCCCCCCTCCATCTCTCACTCTCTCTTTGATATACTTCATCTGTGTCAGTTTTCACTTCTAATTATGACACACCCTGAATAATATAAATCTTGCACTTGTGTACTTCTCTGCTTGGCATCAAAAGTGGCTGCTTGTGTTTATTGGGCCTTAAGCTGGCCCTTGTTTGGCTAGTATAATTACAAATCTAGAATTTTGTTTATTTATTTTTATTTGTTTATTCATTTATTTTAACTCCACTGTATCCAGGTAATGAATAATTTTCTAGGATGCAGGAAGAGAGAAAGAGAAAGAGAAAGAGAGAGAGAGAGAGAGAGAGAGAGAGAGAGAGAGAGAGACAGAAGCACAAATGATTGCAGTAATTGTTATAATTTACATCAAGACATAGAAAATACAATGTAATAAACTATTTAGTCATAACATAACAGCAGTTTTTTTTCATTGTGTTTACAATGAGCAAATAGAATGGACAACAGATACGGTACTTAAGGGAAATTGAAGGCTTCGCAAAATAAAGGATAAACAATGTTCATAAATATCTACTGATGACTACCAGCTACCACTAATTTACATATGTGTTAAAATTAGTGAATTGCAATCAAAAGTATACCAGCATCAGATTGTTCAAATTTAACACAGGCATTTGGAATACAAAGACCCTGTGGATTAAGTTAATGTAGGTAGAACAGAATTGCCAGGTATATAAATTACAGATATTATTATTGTTGGTTACAATATTCATCCAGGGTACATATGGGGTTTTCTATGATTGACTACTTAAACTGTTGTTTGAATTTTAAAAGTTTGTTCACAACAGATTTAATTTGAGGAAGGAGCAACTGATCAGTTTCTTTTGCTTGTATAATGCACCACTTCCTATAGCACATTAAGGTTTTTAGTTAACACTGTACATCAAGATTTCTCCTTGTATTGTGGCTGTGTTATTTGATATATACAGGATCTCATTCTTACAAATAAAACACATCAATGAGCAAATGTATTTAGGGATATTATTAGCAGAATTCCTAATTTTCTAAAGAGGTTTCTTTGTGAATGTCTGGGATGAACCCTGCACATGACTCTCATCACACATTTTTGGGAGGTGAAAACCCTTGTTACTTTTGTTTGGTTCCACCAGTATATAATTCTGTAATCTGACAGTGAATGGAAGCAGAAATAGTGTGCAGTTTTGACAGGATAAATATTCCAGCCAGAAATAATTATATGGACAGAATAACGGGCCGAACTTAGATTTTTTCTACGTGAAGACTATGATCAATCCACTACGATTATTCTCAGAATAAGAATTGAGATGAATCCACAGTTTTTAGGTCTTGACAATTACATATAACATTTACCTGGTACCTGCTGCATTCTCTTAGTAGCAGTGAAATGAGTAAACTGTATTTTGTTGCATTTAGTGAGAATCTATTTGAAGCAACTCACTTTTTAATGCCATTAAGGGGAATGTTTGCAGTTTCCTTAAGATTGTTTTGGGTATTTTGTTAGTAATAATAATTGTATCATCAGCGAAAGTGTAAAATGAATCTCAGAGATGGCACACATCATGAGATCATTAATAAAGATGAAGTATAATAGGGGACAAAGCTCAGGGTCATGTGACACTTCTCAGTTAATAGGATCCCACTTAGACGATACACATATTCCATGTGCAATGGTTCAACAAGACGTTTTGCTTTCTGTCATTAGATACGGTTTAATCAACATTCTGGCTATCTCACTTAACTTGTAATACTCTGTCTTCCTTGTAAGACTCTCACTGTTGATTCAATCAGAAGCCTTGGATAGATGACAAAGGGTTTCAGGATTCCAACACCAGACATTCTTCTATTAATGGATTATTAAAATAGGCTGATAAATGAGAATATTACTTGTTTAGTTGATACACCCTGCTGGTAACCAACATGGCTTTAATTCAGTGAATTGTAGTTTTTGAAGTGTTTCCCTAAAATTTTATGAATTGGTTTCTCTGAATTTTAAAAAAGCATGCTAGAAGGTAGACTGGATGGTACACAGTCATCTATTTCAAAAATATGTTTGACAGAAGCATACTAATGTCTATTTAGGATAATTCCTTATTGCAATGAATTGTGAAAAATACAACACAGTATCTCATTTATAGTATAGTAACAGTACACAAGAATTTTAATAGCTATTTCATTCACTCCAGAGAGTTGACTGCCATTCTTTCATTCATCTTGGGCAAATAACCTCTTGTGATGTAAGCTTACAAAGAGTTTTCTCCCCATTTTCACTTCTGGTTTCAGTTCTTTCATCTCTCAGAAGAAACTTGATTAGAAGCTGTTAGATCATTACATTCTTACAAAGTGGTCTATACAAAACATTTAATCTTTTGGTGTCTACAACTATCTGGTCTGACATTAACCATTTTACAGTCTCCAACCTTGGAGAGAAGAGTGCCATATGACACTCTCCCACCAATTTTATTTTCTTGTAGATTCATATGTTCCTCTGCATTTCTGAAATTCATTATTTATGGCTTAAGCTATTTCTACACACTTTTGAAAGAAACACGCATACTACTTAAGAAGGAACAAAACTGCATGCAGTTCATATCATAAGCTACTAACTTATGATGTCCAAACATTATGTTGAAGATAATAATTTCTTGAGGCTGGAGATAGTTGGTAAAGTTATTTTCTTTTAGAAAGTGGTGCTGGTTATTTTAAAAACTAACTGCTAGTACTAATTCTTACCTGCTCTGAGTATTGCGATGTATGAGATTGTGTACTCAAGACAGCGATCCATTAAAATTCCCACAACAGTGTTCTTTTTCACTCCCATATGACGTAGTCTTACAGATAGAAAATAAGTTAATCTGTCAAGTTCTTCATATGTGATCTGCAATAATCATAAACTACATTTTAATTAATGTTTAAAGTGAGTTTTATTTTTTAATAGGCTGATGAGAAAGATAACTGAATTGAGGATATTATATCACAAGCAGACTTAGAATATATTGTTCCTGAAACTATTCATACATCTTTAAAACATGACAGTATGGAGCTGCATGTTAATTTTCTCATAACTCATGTAACGTATTAGTCATTTAATTGTTCATCATAAAGATTTTATGTTTCCTTTGCTGTCATGTGAACACACCATAAATACAGAACATGGCCTTCTCATATGTCAATGCTGCTGTAGCACAGAGAGTTTTTGATTTGAAGTGACAGGGAACGTGTGACTGACATGATGAGGGTCAAACAGTAGTACAAAAGGAAGTAAATGTGAGGAAGCTGACCTTTTGCTACATCCACTATCCCTATTTATCCCTTCTTCTCTCGCACACCCAGCTACTGTTCCACCCACATCTCCATCCTATCTCTTTACATATGCAAATCAGTATATTATCATTTACTGTGTATGGTAATTTTTCATATACACTTCGTGGCAAAGAAAATGAAGCACACAGAATGGGAGGAGGAAACGAAATGGAGTTTCATAGGTTGAGAGGATATGTGATGCTATTGCAGTGATTACAAAATTGAGCCAAAATGACAAAGAACTTTGTTGTATAAGCTCACTCATCAGTATGACATTGCTCCCCCTCTGGCCTGGATGCATGTACTGATTCCACTGAGAAGGGTTTCATAAAGCTGTTGTATCCTCTCTTGCTGCAAGCTGGCCCACAACTGTTGCAATTGGTCCTCGATATCCTGCGTACTGGCACTGGGATGGAGTTCATGTCTGAACTTGTCCCACACTTTTTGTGGGGGACAGATTTGGGGATCTTGCTGCCTACAGGAGTTCCTCAACATCGTACAGTCAGTTCATAAAGATATGTGTCATATGTGAACTAGCATTGTCCTGTTGAAACATGGCCTCATGATACTGTCACATGAGAGGTTAAAAATGAGGACACAGGATGACTGCAATGTACCATTGTGCCATCAGGGGTATGCTCAATCACTACTAGCAATGACCTGAAGTCATACACAACGGCTCCTCGCAGTATGCTGTCTTGTCAAAAACACGGAAAGAATGGGAATTTTGCCCAGGTTGCCGCCACACTCGTCGATGACTGTCACCTAGGGTAGGGCAGAACTGCAATTTGTCGCTGAATACAATGTGACACCATTCGTCAGCAGTCCGTACTTCCCAGTCACAGCACCACTCCAAACACAATAATTTGTGTTGTAGTGTTAACAGCAGGTCTCACACGGGGTGGTAATTCCCTACTCAGGCTGCTGCTGGTCTCAGACCAATGGTTGCAGGATGACACAGAATGTTGCAGGGACTCAATTACTTGCTCTCGGATGGTAGGTACAGGTTTGAAGATATTACAGCATGTTTGGTGCACAACACGATCCTCCCTTGTGGTAGTCAGTTGTGGTCAAACAGCACTTTGAAGATAAGTACAGCTGCCCTCACACTTTTGTGCAGTCCAGCATTGGATCACTGTCACATCTAGATGCCCCACAAACCTAGATACTGTGAAATTTGACTATCTGGCCAAATGTAGATGCATAATGACGACTCCTTTCAAACTCTGTCAGGTGCTGACAACACTGTCTTACTCGAGTATGCAGCATCTCCACACCATTCACAGTGATCATTCGACATCTGACACGGTTGACGCCTCCTGGTAACAAACTAAACATGAACAATATGGTCACTCTGGTGGCCACTCTACGTGTCTTTGAGAACTGCAACATAAAGCTTTGTGTCGTGCAGTTATCAAGGATACATGAGTGGACGTTCATCTCTGAAAGCCCGTATCAATGATGTTTCGTTGAATGGTTCGCACGCTGACACATGTTGGTGGCCCAGCATTGAAATCTGCAGCAGTTTGCAGAAGAGTTGCACTTCTGTCATGTTGAATGATTCTCTTCAGTCACCATTGGTCCCGTTCTTGCAGGATCTTTTTCCAGTCACAGGGTTGTCAGAGATTTCATGCTTCACCAGATTCCTGATATTCATGGTACACTCATGAAATCGTAAAATACCCACTTCATGCTACATCGGAGATGTTGTGTCCCATCTCTCATGTGCTGACTATAACACCACAATCAAACACACTTAAATCTTGATAACTTGCCATTGCAGCAGCAATAACTGATCTAACAACTGCGCCGACTGCAGCACCATATTCTGCCTGTTTACAAATCTCTGTATTTGAATATGCATGCCTATACCAGTTTCTTTGGCACTTCAGTGTCTATAGTCAACTCAATTTAGTACCTCTTCAGTAGTTATCCAATGTACTCTTATAATTTTCAGCATTACTTTGTAGCATCTAATTTCAGAAGCTTCTACACTCTTTTTATCTGTAGTATTTATTAACTACATTTCACATTTGTAGAAGTCTCCATTTCAGACTAATACTTCTAGAAATGATGTCCTAATACTTACATGTATATTAGAAGTTAAAATATTTCTCTTTTTCAGAAACAATTTTCTTGCTATTGTCAGTCTGCATTTTGTGGCTATCTTTTCTGTTTCTGCCACTGTCTATTTTGCTACACAAATAACAAAAACATCTACTATGTTTACTGTCTCATTTTTTAATCTAATTCTCTCAGCACCACCAGATTTAGTTAGATAATAATCTGTTAGTCTTGTTTTATATATATTGACATCCATTTTAGAACCTTTTTTCAAAACCGTATTTTTTCATCAAAAACCTCAAAGTTTTTATTTCTTTTCCCTGAACTTTAATCCACTTCTAAAATTTCTCTTTGGTTTCCTTTACTGCTTGTTCAATGTAGAAACTGAATATCAAAAGGGACAGGCTACTACTGCTTCCCTTTCGTGTTTTTTGACTCTCATATCTGCAGTTTGGTGCCTGTAAAAATTGTAGATAACCCTTGTTTTATTGATGTGTGTTTTCCAGTCAATATTGTTAGAAATTCTCTCTAAATCTAAAAGTACAACAAATGGAGATTTGCCTCTCTTCATCTACCTACTGAGATAAGTCAAGGAGACAGTATAGTTTTACATTTTCATACATTTCTCCAAAATTCAAATTGATCTTCCCTGTGGTAGTCAGTTTATATTCTTCTGTAAATACTTCATGCCAGTATTTTGCAACTATGATTTATTAAACTGATGGCTCAGTAATAGCCACACTTGTCAGTACCTGTCTTCTTTGGAACTAAGGTAATAACATTATTCTTGAAGTCTGAAGGTGTTTCCCTTATGCCATATTCTGTATGTTTGAATGCCAGATGAATAGTTTTGCCATCATTGTTCTCCCAAGGATATCAAAAATTCTGAGGGAATGTCATCTACTCCAGGCACCTTGTTGCAATTTAGGTCCTTCAGTGCTCTGCTAAATTCTTCTCATCGTATCATGTCTCCCATCTTACCTTCATCTAATCCATTTTACTTTTCCACAGTATTGCCTTAAAGTTTGTTTCCTTTCTGTAGCCATTCTATACAGGGTGTTACAAAAAGGTACGGCCAAACTTTCATGAAACATTCCTCACACACAAAGAAATAAAATATGTTATGCGGACATGTGTCCGGAAACGCTTACTTTCCATGTTAGAGCTCATTTTATTACTTCTCTTCAAATCACATTAATCATGGAATGGAAACACACAGCAACAGAACGTACCAGTGTGACTTCAAACACTTTGTTACAGGAAATGTTCAAAATGTCCTCCGTTAGCGAGGATACATGCATCCACACTCCGTCGCATGGAATCCCTGATGCGCTGATGCAGCCCTGGAGAATGGCGTATTGTATCACAGCTGTCCACAATACGAGCACAAAGGGTCTCTACATTTGGTACCGGGGTTGCGTAGACAAGAGCTTTCAAATGCCCCCATAAATGAAAGTCAAGAGGGTTGAGGTCAGGAGAGCGTGGAGGATATGGAATTGGTCCGCCTCTACCAATCCATCGGTCACCAAATCTGTTGTTGAGAAGTGTATGAACACTTTGACTGAAATGCGCAGGAGCTCCATCGTGCATGAATCACATGTTGTGTGGTACTTGAAAGGCACATGTTCTAGCAGCACAGGTAGAGTATCCCGTATGAAATCATGATAACGTGCTCCATTGAGCGTAGGTGGAAGAACATGGGGCCCAATCAAATCATGACCAACAATGCCTGCCCAAAAGTTCACAGAAAATCTGTGTGGATTACATGATTGCACAATTGCGTGCGGATTCTCGTCAGCCCACACATGTTGATCGTGAAAATTTACAATTTGATCACGTTGGACTGAAGCCTCATCCACAAGGAGAATACTTGCACTGAAATGAGGATTTACACATTGTTGGATGAACCATTCACAGAAGTGTACCCATGGAGGTCAATCAGCTGCTGATAGTGCCTGCACATGCTGTACATGGTACGGAAACAACTGGTTCTCCCGTAGCACTCTCTATACAGTGACGTGGTCAACGTTACCTTGTACAGCAGCAACTTCTCTGACGCTGACATTAGAGTTATTGTCAACTGCACAAAGAATTGCCTCGTCCATTGCAGGTGTCTTTGTCGTTGTAGGTCTTCCCCAGTCGCGAATTATAGGCTGGAATGTTCCGTGCTCCCTAAGATGCCTATCATTTGCTTCGAACGTCTTCCTGTCAGAACACCTTCATTCTGGAAATCTGTCTCGATACAAACGTACCGCGCCATGGCTATTTCCCTGTGCTAATCCATACATCAAATGGGCATCTGCCAACTCCGCATTTGTAAACATTGCACTGACTGCAAAACCATGTTCGTGATGAACACTAACCTGTTGATGCTACATACTGATGTGCTTGATGCTAGTACTGTAGAGCAATGAGTCGCACGTCAACACAAGCACCGAAGTCAACATTACCTTCCTTCAATTGGGCCAACTGGCGGTGAATCGAGGAAGTACAGTACATACAGACGAAACTAAAATGAGCTCTAACAAGGAAATTAAGCATTTCCAGACACATGTCCACATAACATCTTTTCTTTATTTGTGTGTGTGGAATGTTTGCTGAAAGTTTGGCTGTACCTTTTTGTAACACCCTGTATATTTCTTCCACTTTTCAGCCTTCACTTCTTTGCTTAGTACAGGCTTACCATATGAGTTCTTGCTATTCATGCAGTTGTTTCTTTTATCCCCAAAGGTTCGTTTAATTTCCTACAGGTGGTATCTACTTTTTCCATGGTTATGCTTGCTTCCACAGCTTTGGATTCCCCCTCTACACTTTCCTGCTTTGCCATTTTACACTTATTGCCATCTCATTTTAAGATGTCTGTATTCCATTTCACCTGATTCATTTGCTGTTTCTTTATGTTTTCACCTTTTGTTAATTAAATTCAATATCTCATGCATTATACAAGGATTTCTATTGCATGTTGTCTTTTTGTCTATTTGGTGCTTAGCCATCTTCACTATTTCATTTCTAAAAGCTACTCATTCATTTTCTATTTTATTTATTCCTTCAGTTTCAACCAGTCACTAGCTAATACATCCCTAGAAACACTGAACAACCATTGAATCTTTCACTTTATCTAGGTCTCATCTCTTAAATCCTTCTGCCATTTCTTCCTTCCTTACTTGTTGTGGGGGTTCTTGAACTGTTGCCACATTTCACATCTCTGTTGCCAAATACCTCGATCTCACCATTCATCTTCATGCTCTTCCATTCCTCCTCTCTCCATCACTTCTTGGATACCACTTAGCCTCACTTTCCATGGTCTTCCTCTTCTTTTCCTTCCAGGAGATTGTCATGATATTACTGTCTTGGGCCATTCATCTTCACCCATTCTTTTGACATACCCAAACCATCCTAGCTGTCTTTCTTCTATTTTATCCATAATACAGTAAAGAGCCTGTGTCCTTTCTCTTATTTCCTCATTTCTTATGTGATCAAGTCCGGACATTTTACAGTTTCATGTCAAGTGATCCATTTCTAACACTAAGTCTTTTTTCATTTCTTTTTGTGAGTTCCCATAGGCTGTTACTGGGTCCACGATGGATTTGTATAAATGAATTTTAACTTTTAAACTCATTTTTGAGAACTGAAGTACAAAGTTTAATTTTTGGATAGCCGCCCTACCCTGCCTGATTCACTGTTAGATATCTCTGTCACATCTTCCACCATGTCATAGGATACTACACAGATACTTAAACTCTTTAACACTTCAATAAGATGTCTGACAATGTCCAGGTTATTTCCCTCTTTTTTGCAACATCTATCTTCTCAAAATTAATTTTTAAACCCTACTTTTTATACTCTTCCAACAACTTCCTGAACATGTAAGATATACCCTCTTCATCATTTGCTGCAATGATCTGATCATCAGCATAGAAAAGTATGTACATATACTGGTTCCCTACTTCAATCCCCATTCCGATGTGCTTTTTATACTTTAATGACACATTCTGCCAACTTGTAGAGGTTTATGATGCTTCTTACATAAAGTTTTGGCAGTTCCCCTGAACGTAGCACCTCAAACAATAGCTTTAGTGGCACTGTGTCATATTCTTTCTCAAGATCTATGAAAACCAAATGACTGCTTAGATTCCTTGCCAATCTCTTCTCCATGATCTATCTTAGGGTAAAGATGTTATCTGTACATGACAAGGCACTGCAGTCTGGAGCTGTGCGACAGCTATGGTCGCAGGTTCAAATCCTGCCTTGGGCATGGATGTTTGTGATGTCCTTAGGTTAGTTAGGTTTAAGTAGTTCTAAGTTCTAGGGGACTGATGACCTCAGAAGTTAAGTCCCATAGTGCTTAGAGCCATTTGAACTGTACGTGACATGTCTCTTCTGAAGCCACTTCGTTCTTATGCTTCATTTACAAACTTTTCCATTCTTAATTTTAAATTCCTCCCTTACAGACTGATAATTGTACTTGTGACACTTATGCCACAATAATGATGTGACTTACCAAACGAAAGTGCTGGCAGGTCGATAGACACACAAACAAACACAAACATACACATGAAATTCAAGCTTTCGCAACAAACTGTTGTGTTTTTAGATATATTTTTCCCACGTGGAATGTTTCCCTCTATTATATTTATGCCACAATAACTACTACATACTTTCTTGCTTCCTTTTATATGTATGTGGCTTAAATATGTTAGGTTCCACTCTGCTGGAATTTCCTACCCATCCCACATACATTTATTAAACAACTTCTTAGATAGTCATACAGAATGGTTGGGTCACACCTCACTAATTCTATAGGTACAGTTCGATGCCCTGGTGATTTCTCAATTTTTGTATTCTTTGTTATTAATAACAGTTCACCCATATCCCTATTTTCTCATTCACTATTGGACCTACCTCTATGTTACTCATAGTAAATTTTGTGTTGATAACTCTGTACTTGCTTTAGCAGATGTCCTGCTCTTCCTGCCGCCACACTTCACTAATTCCCACTATATCCAATTTCAACCTGTCCACTTCTCTTTTCAGTCTGTCTAGCTTACCTGCACGATTAAGAACTTAAGTTTCCACACACTGACCCAAAGCGACAATTTCTTTTTTTAATGACAACCTCCACCTACGTAGTCTACACTGAACTACTAGGACTTTTTACCTCCAGACTATTTAGCCCAAAAGGATGTGATCATTATTAAACCATGCAGAACTACATGCCCTTATGAAATATAACAGCTGTAGTTTCACCTTGCTTTCAGATGTCTGCTGTATGAACATAATAACATGTTGGCTAATGTTACAAGGCTATATCAAGTTTTTGCTATCAACTACTGAATAGGCTTCAGGAATCCTATGTAAGTCTAGACTCTCCATAGATATCGCTCTGATCTGGTTGCACCTATGGTACAGCTATTTGTATAGTGAACCATGTAAGAAACTCCACTGCAGATAGGTCTATGGTTTGTGCAGGGACAAAGTTACTGCCAAAACAAAAAGGTGCTGAATTTTAACTAATACCTTATTCAAAAGCTTTGAAATAGTAAGTTGAAACCATATGTGGCCTACAAGATATGCAGGTTTTGACAATGCAGCTTGCAGATGTTAAAATGTTGTGTTGGGCTATGTTATGCGCATCGGAAGGCACAGCCACATTAGGTATTTGTGGGTACCACAGCCATACTCAGTGGTGTCCAAAGGCTGTCACAACCCAGGGCAACAATCTGAAACCTGTCTACTGTGGACTACACAGGTTCTAGCTTTTTCTGGACACGTGCCAACACCCCCAGCATCTGCACACAGTGAGCACATTATCTATCGGTATTTACAGTAACAAGAAAGAAAGTATTAACCCAAACAATGTCACAGCTACCAAAGACTGCAGGGAGACAGCTATAAAAAGAGATCACACTAAAAGTCTGTGGCAGTGCTTGGAGAATTTAGCAACACTATTGAAATTTCAAACTACAGAGAATGAAATTGTGAAAACAAACTTTGTCACAGCATCTTTTAGGTGTTGTTGAAAACTAAACTTTTTGACAAAAGCAAAAATGCACACACTGACTACTGTACCACACTGTACACAGATGGACAATCAAGTGAGAGTAACTGCATTCAGCTCTATCATGTTCAAACGGAACAAAAACAGCTCTAACTTCCTTATTAATAATGTAAATAATTCCAACTTTTCACGTAGTTCAAGTGATTCTTCCTTTGTACAATCATTTAAGAGTGTATTTTCTTTTCTTTTGCTTGTATAGTGGATTGCATGTCAAAGCAACAAGATATCTTTGGGTTATTGTTGAAGAAAGGGTGTGGGCTATTCAAGACCCTTTGATAGTTGCAGAACATGTATGGGTATGACCCCACTGAAAAGAGCAATGCACACAGGTGATTGTAGAAGTTTATAGAAGATGTAATCACCAACACGAAATGCCTAGTGGATGAGTTTATTAGTGCAGGTAGACTTGTCAAATCCCAATGTGCAAATAAATCATTATCACTATGTTAAGTAGCAATGTTGTGTAGAAGAAGAATCATTTAAACTAGGTATAGCACTGGAACAATGAACATCAGTTATCCAAGAGGTAGTGCAATGATGAGAGAGTAATTTCACGTAACCACATATAAAGGATAGACAAGCTACAGCCTGTATGGGCAGTATTTTTACTGGCATAAAATCTTTAGTTTTGCAAGTTACAATCCATACAGGCTATAGCTAAGCTACAGTTTATGGCCACTCAGTTTCTCTTTCAATCTGAGAAACCAGTATAATCACTATTTGAAACCCAGCTGTACCATGCCATGTTATTCAAAATATGAGCAGAGATAAACTTTTAAATTTGGACTCATGGACAAATAAATTGTTCTTGAGTAATTAACAATAGGATTAATGACACAAAACTGGTCCTTTGATGTATTGTTGTGCAAAATTTGCATTGAGATTTTAGGAAATTTAATGTACTACAGCTGGTCTGTAGTAAACAATTGGAATGAAATAATTGGGCAAGTACACATGATCATTTTATTATTATGTGTACAAGGGAGGCAACATGATACACTGAATGATCTTCAAAAGTATTATTATTGTCTTCTGTGTGGTGCATAAACTGAATTAAGAAATCATTCTGCCAAGGAAATGTAGTACATTTTAGTAAGTGTATTACGTTATGTCATGGAGAGAGACCATTTGTATTTTGCAGAGAAACTATTTGGCTAAAATCTGAAAATATGACTGACATAAAATATTCCTTTATATGAGATAATATTGTGCTACTTAGGAGACAGCTTACCTGTTGCCCATCGTGAGTTACTACAGCTATGTTATGAGGAGTTAATCTGGCTTGTTTAATAAATATTTCATGCAGGCAGCCCTGCTTGTCATAACCATCCATGTTGATAGAGTATGAGGAAGGGGTATACTGGGACATGTTGATATAGTTCTGTAAATAAACAATTACATAAAAATAGTAATATATACAACAGTCACACACAAGAATCATTAAAAAATTAAATATAATATGTCTGATCATAAATGTGAAATCCCCTAAGAACAACAACAAAATAAAGCTACACGATTAAAAATTTCCTAGACTAAATGTTATAATAATAATAATTATTCATTCTTTGATATATCTAAAATTGTAGGAACTTATCGCCTCCAGTTTGAAAGATGTTCAGTATGAGTGGTGACCATTTTTCAAAGGTTTGACTGGAATAATCGTAAATATTGTGTTCATCTATACCACACTAATGTAGGAGACATCATTGAGGGGACCACACTGTGGTTCAGGTCGAAAAAATAGACTTTCGGTTTTCATCATATTTCGATACATTAAGGTTTTATTTAAGTACTCTGAAAAGGATTTTGCTGAAAAATTTTTTTCGGGCATTTAAAGAGCATTTTCCTACCACGACATTGCACGTTAGTTTTTTTTTTTTTTTTTTTTTTTTTTTTTTTTTGCTCCTGAGTGTTTTGGCTATCCTTGGAATGCAAGGGTCGGTATTAGAGATGGGCAAACTGAAACACGTAACTGTTTCGAAACAAATGAAACAGTACAACGTCATGTTTCGATACGCTATTTCGAAACAGTGAAACAGTTTGTGTTTTGTAATCTAGTAAACCTAGACATTTTATCATCTTGAATGTCTACTGTATAGGTATGTCCATATAAACACAAATGAGGTGCGAGAGCGCTAATCATATCGCAGAAAGTATGAAACTATCACTTAGGCGTCTTGGCAGTTTTGTGTTTCATGCAGCAAATGCGCTGCTTTCGTGTCGTGTGACTTTCATACTTTTCAATTGGCTGAGGACAGCCATAGCTGAAGACAGAAGAACCACCACGAACGGAACTGGAGGTGGGAGCGAACTGCAAAAACAAGGGATATGCTACTGGGATTCCCACATTCCGCTAGTATGGGTAATATACCCATCCTGCTAATTTCCATGCACACAAAGGGAATCATTGTGGATAATAGGCAGAGTGACTATAGACGCACAAATAACGCCAAATAATTCGAATAAATAACAAAATATAACAGAAAAAATTTTGTCTTTCAAGGTGTTTCGAACCGTTACTGTAAATTCACCATGCTTCCCAGCCCTTCCCGTTCACCATTACACTAGCAGTGATATGTCAAACAGATTGCTTGCAATTATACCTACATTAAATTTATGTATATGTATAATAACTGTCACTCTACGCCTTTTTTTTTTTATTCAAAAGTTCTAGGCTTACTTGCGTTTCTTAATATGATTACTGTACTTGAACAGAGAAACGTATGTTATAAAAAAAGTGTAATTTAACTGAATGATTTTCACATATTTATTATTTTGAATGTGAATAGTATGCGTTGTTTTATTGTTTGGTTAGTGTTTATAAAGCAAATGTTACGCCATTTCGGAATAGGACAGTCATCTAGAAACGAAGCTTTATTTTCGGATATCTTAAGCTTCATGCTATTGCTTGTCAAAACGATTTCGACACTCTTGAAAGTGTTTCACGAAGTGGTATGTTGTGTTTCAGTACCTGTGCCGAGCCCGAATCTCGTCCGACACAGAGCGGAATGAAACATCACTGTTTCGATACAATCAGTCCGTTCCAAGCACAGGTGGACTGAAACAGCCTTATTTTGAAACAACGATACAGTTTCTGTGTCTGGCTCGAGATCGAATCTGGTCCGGATTTCCGAGACAGGGGCGGAATGAAACACCACTGTTTCGAAACAGTGAACCGCGGCCGTTCCGAAACACTGAAACAGTTCCACGTATCGATACGCTGTATCGAAACATAGAAACAGTGGCCAAGTCTAGTCGGTATTCTTTTGTTTCTGCTGTTTTTAAACAACACGCTTTCAAACACACGGTTAGTTTTGTTCAAGTGTGATTGCGAGTAGTTGTTATAGAAAACTTGCAGGTATACTATGGGCAGACAATTGGGAGAAATAAAGAGAATCTGGGAGCAATGAAGAGAGATGTTTGGGCCATATTCTTCCATAAGTACTCTACTGATGATAAGCCATGTCGGATTGTGTCCATCAGGAGAAAATTCGTGGTGCAAATACAGTAGGGCTCAGGCAACTTGAGAATCTTATTCTCACCAGCATTCTCTTCCTGCTGCTGTTATTACAGCAATTAAACCTATTTTCAGAGACTTGGCTCATCCTAACCTCCTAAGGAAATGTCTGCATGGGCAGACACAGATCCCAAATGAATGTTTCAACAGCATAATTTGAAACTGCCTTCCTAAAACTGTATTTGTAGGCATGCATACAATGAAACTAGGAGTTCCTGACTCTGTTATTACATTCAATTGTGGCAAAATTGGAAAGTGTTGGGTACTGAAAAAGCTGGTAATTAATCCTGGTAATAATATGATCACTGGGCTGCAACATTGCGATAAAATGAGGGTAGCTGATGCACACAGGTCTGTCTCTAATATGGCCAAGAAACCAAGACAAACATCCAGGAAGGTGAGAAAGAAGCTGGAAGACCTGCTAGAGGCCAAAGAAGGGCCATCATATGCGGCAGGACAGTTTTAATTAACTGTAAGTAACAAATTTCAAAAGTTTTTTCTTTAAAGTCGATTTCCCACAAACTAAAATGTTCAGTACATATGCCCCATTATATCAGAAACTATCATAGATAAATGTATGAAATTTTCAGGGACTTTGCATAACATAAAAAGCCACCTCTGGTACTACATTCATTAATATTCCCCCATTAGGAAGTTCACAAAAAATATTTTCTGCAGAAAAAACTAAATATTGTTTACTAGTAAATTTAAAAAAGTATTTCTCAAAAACTATAAAATGGATAAAGTAGATTTTAGTACAGTTGACTCTGTTAGCATCATGTAACATACAGTAATAACATTAAGGTCCTGCATCAAATAGTTTTTTTCAGAAATGGGTCAAGTACTTGCCTAAATTAACGTGGGTTAGATAGGCAGGGTGTCGTCCCCTTAAAGGCGCAGAGTGGGAAAAATGGCATTAAATTCAGTTCTTAAACATTACTGGTTTTTCCCTTATTCGCGAGTAAAATCACGCCAATAAGAGAAAATTGCGTAAATTCCGAATTTAATGTCCAGGGTACAAACTAATTGTAATACTCTATTCAACGCTTTGTTACCTTTCGTTTGATGCATATGAATTTTCATGTGCAGTTATCTGCTGTGTCGATACTTTGGTGATTTATCGAAAATTTGCAGGTGGCACAGATAATGTAATGTGTCTAAAATCGACAGTGTTGACCAATGTCTGGTAGGACAGTGTCGCTTTGGACGCGATAATTGTTTTCCCTCCACGGCCGTTTCTACCATTAGGCAAGGCTATGCGGCTGCCTAGGGCGGCAAAATTTTAGTGGCGGCAAAGGGAGGAAAAAATTAATTTCAAATCAAATAGCGAAAAGATCGGGCAAACGAGGTGAAAAAACGAAAAAGTGGAAAAATTAAAACACCAAATTGTTTTCAAAACCATACAGAACAGTTTCTCAATAAGTCTTTGATGAAAGTGAACGCATTGCGTCTACATATCTCAAAACTAAAACAGCCGCCAGTTAGTACGAAACGGCAACAAACATGACCTTGATTCATCTCTGTCTTGCGCTTGAGCGGGGCAAGTGCGCTGCCGTCATGTTGCGATTTGATACCATGCCTCCCTCAGTGCTTTTTTATGCAGACCATTTGTCAAGCGTCTGATGTATTGAGTGCTTCTGTTGATATTTTTAGTTTTACTATTATTTCCTGTAGATAATCTATCATGTATTCACAAGCTAGGTTTTGTATTTCTCTCTCAACATACCTAAAAGTAAAAGGTAAGTGCAGCTGATCATACCTGTACATAAAAATGAGTTGGTATCTGTCTGTAAAGCCTAGTTTACACCACGACATTGGGTTGCGCCACTCGTTGCATGGAATGAGTTGCACGCAAGTGATTTCATATATGACTGTAGACGCGGCGACATCAGTATACACTTCAGTTTCGTCGTTTTGTGGGTCCCTGATTCGCGTCTGAAATGAAAGTTTTGGCAGCTGCACTTCGCACGAGTTGTAATGGAGTTAAAGCTTGTTGTGTGGAATCGCTAACAAGAAAAAAATAAGAAATGTGTTTCGATTCGTGACTGATGTTGTGTGATGTCCTTAGGTTACTTAGGTTTAAGTAGTTCTAAGTTCTAGGGGACTGATGACCATAGATGTTAAGTCCCATAGTGCTCAGAGCCATTTGAACCATTTGATTCGTGACTGGATGACGAAAAGACGTCAGCTCGGTTGCTCAGTTTACTTGCTGAAATAATTTATAACAGAAGATCCAAGAAGTTCTTTTAATTATCTTAGAATGTCACCAGAACTGTTCACGTTTCTTCTAAATAGAGTTAATTATTTGATAAGGAATAAAGGTACTGTAATACATGAAGCACTGTCGCTAGAACTGAAATTACATATCATATTGTGTGTATTACAATCGAGAACACTTGGCATGCTATAAGATACGGTTTTAGTTGCTGATGACGCTATTTCATTAACACCAATACGGTAATTATTAACATTAACAGTAATAATTATTAACATTAGCAACAATAATTATTCGAAGTAGGCCACATTAAGAAGAGAATGGTTTGCAAACTACTCTCTTGAAGATAGATCTGTACAATGGCAATACTTCAAAATTCTAACATATATGAATGGGGAGCACTCCAGCGACGTTTTAAATAGATGAATACTGAATAAAGAATGCAGCTTCTTGGATTTGTATAGCCTTCCCTCCTGTCAACAATATTCCTTATAAAGAGTTGGCCAACTCGAACGATGGGATTTTAGTCTTGTAGACAAGAGCATTACCACAGCTAGAATTACACTTGCTTGTATTTTTCTGAATCCGGTTGTGTATGTGCTCCTAACTCAATAAATTTTGCCCTGCACATCAGGTATTTTCAAACCATCTACATTATGATGATACATGACGGTCTCAGCGGCAGCAATATGTTGCTTATTTTTGTAATCAGCATCACTGAAATCCTACAAACACCTATGCAAAGCATGGAAATCCAAAAAGCGAACATTATTCTCCGTTCCCCACTTTGTATTTCAGTCTGTCTACACTCTACGAACACACATAACCTCAAAACTCATACAACTAGTGTCGCCAAAGTTGGAACACGCCGAAAGTGTTTAGTTTTAGTGGCAGTTGCCTGCAACATAGTGTCGTCGTGTAAACTAGGCGTAAGTCTGAGCGTCCGAGACTAGCAACACGAGAAAAGAACTACATTGTCTTTTCTCAAACAAATTAGCTGTTGTTTTCTTAAAATTTGATGTATAAAAAAAAAAAAAACCGAGAAGTGAGTGTCATGACTTGTATATTCTAGAAAATGTGTGCCTTGTGCTTGCAAGCTGATGTCTTATTATAACTTACACATTAATGCATACGACCGTTTGTATGCTTCATATTGCACGTTGCTGACAGTTGTATTTACACAAGTGAAGTGCAAAAGGACATTTTCTGCTTTAAAGCGTTTAGAGATTAGGCTTCGTGCACTGTTAAGACAAGAATTCTTAGAAGCATTCGTGATCTTGGATATTGCAACAGACATTATTAACAACATGTTTCATGATAAAGTTATAAATGAGAGGTCCACTTCATCCAAAAGTTTGATGAAGTTGTGGACTGATTAGCCAAGTTTCAATACAATTCGACAGGTGCGATAACATCATAAACGAGTTCTGCATTGTTGAGGACTTTCGTTGTCCTCAGTCAGTTGTAAAGGGACTGAGGACAATGCATGAAAATTGGGGACTGTCCACAGAAAATGAGGGTATCTGTTTACCTTAGGTTAAGATTAAAAGTATAATAGGAGGTCTGCATTGCAGTGACGTCGGATGTTGGTGGTGGTGGAGAGGGGAGACGTATCGGAGAGACGGATGGTAATAAAATTTTTCAATATTCTCGCCTAGGATGGCAAAACCCATAGCAACGGCCCTGTTCCCCTCAACTAATTTTCACTTTTTATTAGCCTTTACTTAGTTGCAGATTTGAAGCGTACTACATTTTCAACAAATAAATTTATAAGATAAACATTCTGTACCACTGAAATTCGATTACCAACGGTATCTGGTTCAATTCAAAGTGCTGCAGTGCATGTTCCTATGACTGATATTGCAAACTTACGTTTTGTCTTCCATCGCGGATTTTAGTTTTTATCTGCCTGGGTCTCATTATTTTGCACAAGTTCAGCGATTTTAATTTAATTCATTAATGTTTCGAGACACGGAACTGGTTGACTGTCACATGTTCACATGTGCTCAGTTGGGAGTTGAGTTCACAGCTGCTCAACATTGTTGTGCTGAGCAAAGTACCTCGGAAAATTTATCCAAAGCAACTTGTAGGAAGAGCAGGCATAGGGATTTAACTATAACCTCGAAAAAGTAGAGTTAGGTAACTAATTTTTTGAATGTTTTCAGGTAAATGTGTGCAGTCTAAGTATGTGCCACAATACCGTTGCCAAAGGAAATGGTGCAGTCCACTGATAAAATGGAGTATCGTGTGGCAACTATTTTTATGGATTTGAAGCGGTAAGACCTCGAAGAGATAAAGGCAACGATGCTGCAACAATTTATGCCAAGTAGATGGAAGTGTACGACAAGAGTGCACCATCAATTAGGGATGGCGGTTATCGCTGAAACAACCAGTTTTAGGCTATATCGGTTTTTCCCACGCCACTTTAATCTGAGGGTATAAACCGCTCAAAATAACCGATTTCTGAAATATCGGATTTTCGGTTTTAATTCCCATTATTTTCTATAATGAACTCAAAAATCGAACAAAGATTGAAACATTTTGACTCTCTCAGTTTCAAAATACATAGAATCAAAATATTAAATGAAATAGGCAAGTAAAAGGAAACTAAGTCCTTCCACCATTCGCTGATTTCCTCGAAAAGTGATAACATGTAGAGGTCTTTCGCTGCGGAGTCCCGCGTTCAACAATGCGCCGTGAACGGAGTGCTCCGAAACACTTGTACCAGCATTGTACTCTGTCGTGAGACGCGCGACAGACAGTCGCATATCCTGCTGCACAGACCGGGCAATCCTCCGGCTTCCACGTTGCCGTTCGACACCTTGACACCTACTCGTGGTTTCACCGCCGTTCAACCATTTTCTATAGATACTCAAGAGAGCAACATGCGTACAGCTGACCAACTTCGCCCTTTCCGACATGTTCATTCCCAGGCGCAGTGCCTTAATCTGCCCTCAGTCAGAATCGACTATGTCAGTGGGTTTTCCCATTTGTGGTCCGTATCACGTCTAGAATAACTCCCCATCTGTCTCTGCTCTTCTTATATAAAAGGTGACCCGAAAGTCCGTTAAAATTTGAAAATTCAGTCATTCACGGAATAATGTAGGTGGAGAGGCAAAAATTGACACACATGCTTGAAATGACATGGGGTTTTGTTGAAACAAAAAAGTGCATAAAATGACTAACAGATGGCGTTTCAGATGATACACAATCAATAACTAGCTTATCGATTGGTTTTTAGCAAAGGAGACGTTCTTGATAACAGATGCTCAACATGTAGGCTGACATTCATCAGCAGTGCCTGTAATGGATAGACAATGTTGTGAATAGCACTGTATGGCGCGTCACTAGGTATGGTGAGAAATTGCCGTCGGACGTTGTCATTTAGCGTCCCTAACGAGGTGGGACAGTCGCGGTAGACTTGCAACTTCAGGCACCCCCACAACCAATAACCACATAGACTGAGGTCTGCGGACCAGAGAGACCAAGCATGACGGAAATGGTGGCTCGGCACGCGGTCCTCACCAGCCGATGTGCGCAAGAGAGCTTTCACACGAGTAGCAATACGGGGCGGAGCGCCATCCTGCGTAAAAGTCATACCTTATAGCGGCCATTTATCATCCAAGATAGGGATGATAAGATTCTGTAACATATCGACGTACCTCGCACCCGTCACGATTCTCATGTGGTGCCATCTGTTGGCCGGATTTTGCACTCGTGTTTTTGGTTTCAATAAAACCCCATTATTTGTGCATTAGTACGTTTTGAAATATTGATTGACTGTTTGGTCACCCCGTACTTTTCTTTCCGCCTCACGTTTTCACATCGCCACCAGGAGATAATCAATCTTGCGGTAAACAGCAGTCGTTATGTTTTGGCTCGTCAGTGTAGGTACATTGTTATATTTAATAGTGGTCGATAATTTAAGTAGCAGTCCCCCCCCCCCCCCCCACTAAGTTTTTTCCTCTCCTTCCCCGCCTTTCCTTTCCCGTCATATATCATATTTGTGCCAATGTTTTAGTGCAGTGTCCAAGTGAATGTTCAGTGTTGTTAGTCTTTCCAGTGTTGCGAACAGAAATCATGCTGTCGCTGGGTGTAAAATTTTATATCTCTTGCGAACAGAAACCAGACTGTCGCCGTCTGATTTTTTATTGTCTGTCTGCTTCATCCGTATTTTATTAGCATCATCAACCCTTTGTTCTATGTTTTAAGTTCCACGATTTACCATTTAAGTCACCGATTTTATCGCCTGCTTTGATTATTTATTATCTTCATCTTTTTAAAACAAATTCTGTATGCTGAAGAGCGGCGTACTAAGCTGCTGCCAGCCCGCCCCCTTCGGGGGGAATCGAAACTCAATAAAGAAAGAAAAAAAAGTAGCAGTACTTTAAATCTCGATATAAGTACAGTTTCATCATTATCACTACTACAGTAAGATCTGCTGAGGTTCGTTTACTCGATACCGGGCACTGAAGAAGCTTCAACGCCCTGATCTTCCCAGATTGACACAGTAATACACTCCTGGAAATGGAAAAAAGAACACATTGACACCGGTGTGTCAGACCCACCATACTTGCTCCGGACACTGCGAGAGGGCTGTACAAGCAATGATCACACGCACGGCACAGCGGACACACCAGGAACCGCGGTGTTGGCCGTCGAATGGCGCTAGCTGCGCAGCATTTGTGCACCGCCTCCGTCAGTGTCAGCCAGTTTGCCGTGGCATACGGAGCTCCATCGCAGTCTTTAACACTGGTAGCATGCCGCGACAGCGTGGACGTGAACCGTATGTGCAGTTGACGGACTTTGAGCGAGGGCGTATAGTGGGCATGCGGGAGGCCGGGTGGACGTACCGCCGAATTGCTCAACACGTGGGGCGTGAGGTCTCCACAGTACATCGATGTTGTCGCCAGTGGTCGGCGGAAGGTGCACGTGCCCGTCGACCTGGGACCGGACCGCAGCGACGCACGGATGCACGCAAAGACCGTAGGATCCTACGCAGTGCCGTAGGGGACCGCACCGCCACTTCCCAGCAAATTAGGGACACTGTTGCTCCTGGGGTATCGGCGAGGACCATTCGCAACCGTCTCCATGAAGCTGGGCTACGGTCCCGCACACCGTTAGGCCGTCTTCCGCTCACGCCCCAACATCGTGCAGCCCGCCTCCAGTGGTGTCGCGACAGGCGTGAATGGAGGGACGAATGGAGACGTGTCGTCTTCAGCGATGAGAGTCGCTTCTGCCTTGGTGCCAATGATGGTCGTATGCGTGTTTGGCGCCGTGCAGGTGAGCGCCACAATCAGGACTGCATACGACCGAGGCACACAGGGCCAACACCCGGCATCATGGTGTGGGGAGCGATCTCCTACACTGGCCGTACACCACTGGTGATCGTCGAGGGGACACTGAATAGTGCACGGTACATCCAAACCGTCATCGAACCCATCGTTCTACCATTCCTAGACCGGCAAGGGAACTTGCTGTTCCAACAGGACAATGCACGTCCGCATGTATCCCGTGCCACCCAACGTGCTCTAGAAGGTGTAAGTCAACTACCCTGGCCAGCAAGATCTCCGGATCTGTCCCCCATTGAGCATGTTTGGGACTGGATGAAGCGTCGTCTCACGCGGTCTGCACGTCCAGCACGAACGCTAGTCCAACTGAGGCGCCAGGTGGAAATGGCATGGCAAGCCGTTCCACAGGACTACATCCAGCATCTCTACGATCGTCTCCATGGGAGAATAGCAGCCTGCATTGCTGCGAAAGGTGGATATACACTGTACTAGTGCCGACATTGTGCATGCTCTGTTGCCTGTGTCTATGTGCCTGTGGTTCTGTCAGTGTGATCATGTGATGTATCTGACCCCAGGAATGTGTCAATAAAGTTTCCCCTTCCTGGGACAATGAATTCACGGTGTTCTTATTTCAATTTCCAGGAGTGTATGATCGGAAGATACGCCACAGAGCGCCTTGTTACGAATGAAAAAAAATCTCATCGAGAAATTAGAAACAAGAGATAGACATACGAGCTTGAGTAAAATCCTGTCCAATAAAAAATTAGTGAACTCAGGAGATGACATAACCGTCTATATCTATCTGTCTGCACTACAGTTCACATTTAAGTGTTGTCAGACGGTTCATAGAGCCACTTCCAGACTATTTCTCGAGCGTTCCGCTACTGAATAGCATTTAGGCAAAATGGATATTTACGTCTTACTGGGCCAGTTCTGATCTCTGTTCTTTTATTACGATTGTCATTTATCCGTATCTAGGCTGGAGTCAAGAAAATATTTTCGTATTCGGACGAGAAAGTTTGTGACTGACAGTTTTGAAAATCTCTCGCTGCAACGAAAAGCCTTTGTTTTAGCGAGTGCCTCTTTAATTTACGTATCATGTCCGTCATACTCTCTTCCCTATTTCACGACGATACAAAACGAGCTACTCTTCTGGAAACTTTTCGACGTGCTCCCTGAACCCTATCTGATAAGGAGCCGATACAGCGTAGTAATAATTCAGAAGAAGATGGACAAGCGCAGTGTACGCAATCACACTAGGAGAATCATTGCTACTTCTAGTGTTCTGTCAATAATACGTAGTCTCTGATTCGCCTTTCCCACAACATTTTCCATGTGATGGTTCCAGTTTAGGTTGTTCGTAACTGTAATGCCTAGGTATTTAGTTGAACCGACAACCTTTAAATTTGTGGGATTTATCGTATGACCGAAATTTAACGGATTATTTTAGTACTCAAACTTTTTATTGTTTAGGGCCGCCTGTTACTTTTTGCACCATGCAGGTATTCTGTCTAATTAATTTTGCAGTCTGTTTTGATCTTCTGATGACTTGACTGGACATTGAACCGTGAACTCAATACATATGTACGAGGGGGTGCTGAAAAGTAATGCCTCCGAATTTTTTATTCTGTTGTCAATATCGGTTGAGGTATCGCATGTCACGGATATTGCTCGGTCGAATTTCCCGCTTCGCCGACGCCAAGCTGCAACCCTCTGCCCCTAGAGGGTTCCAAGTTGTAGCGTGTAACGTGGCGGTGTGTAGTGTAACTATGACAGAAAACTGAAAGCACAAATCTGAAGAGATCGGTTACACATGGCGCTCCCTCTCCTGAATGAAAATGCCACACCACACACGAGCGCCCTGCGATATCTGCAACAATCCGACGCCTCGGGTTCACTGTCATTGGCTGCGCTCCATACAGTCCCGACTTGATCCCATCCGATTTTCATCTGTTTCCAAAACTTACGAAAACCTTCAGGTACTTCACTTTGATAGTGATAAAGCGGTGTAAGCAAAGGTTAGGTTGTGGCTCCGTCAACAAGGTGAAATATTCTACGGTGATGGTATCGACAAACTGGTCTCTCGTTGGGAGAAACATGATTGTCGCCAGGATGACTATGTTGAGAAATAAATACGTACACGTGAAGAATAAAGATGGAGAACGTTAATAAAGTTTGGTTTATTTGAAACGCTTTAAAAGTTTTCACATAAAAAAATTGGATCCATTACTTGTCAGCACGCCCTCGTAGAAAAGATCACAGACACCACTGGAGGTAAGGATTTTTTTCTATGGCCACATTGCTCGTATGAGTCCTACACAGTTGAGCAGTCGATCTTCTGCTACTTTCTCAACAAAAAATCCAAGCAGGTGTGGTTCACCGAGGTAGAAAAATACCCGCAAAAATGGGAATAACTCGACAGGATATCCATAACCGTCTTCCGCTCAAGAAGACTTTCCAATAGCTGCTTGGTTCGCAATAGAAGCAAAAACAAAAAGCTGGTAAAACGCTGACTGAAGCGAGGAAGGAATAGGACAGGAAACTAATTCAGGAACACTGGGCTAAAGCCAAAGTACAGACGCAAGAAAAAGGAAAAGTACAGTTGACTAGCGTCTTCCGTAGATGGTAAATGCATGCATCAGATTGCTGCTGCTTTCGTCCTTATTAAGTCATTTATAACACCACTTCAGAGGCATTCATTCAACTACTTATTCTGACGATCCAGTCAGCTTCCCAGCTCAACGGACCGCAGCTGGGTTTTATTCCGCTGATAGTTACTAAAAACTATATTTGGTTCCGCAAGTCACATAAAAATGTTCTGCTGAAATTTGTAAACTGAACCCTGTGGTGATGGTTCATCCTCCGCCTCTTATTTGTCGGCAGTATCACAAAGCTACGTGGCAGCACAACGCTCTCCCTGGCTTTATAATGCGAACCGCTTACTCTCAGTTGTCCTTGCGGGGATTAAGGAATTTCCATCCAGGAATCATCTTTGGCCGTTCCAAGGACAGGGTCTCTGGCAGTGGTACATGCAAACACCTTGGCCACGGACTAATAATTAGATCAGATATAACAAAAGTAAATGTCTTTTCTGTTTATGGTAGAAGAGTCTGCAGTGTGAAGCTGCAGACGCTCACATCCTGTCTCTTGACCACGTTCGGGAGGTTGAACAGTAATTGGGGAAATCAACTGGCATCAAAAAGTGTTCCAGTGGAAGGAATAAGAACAGCGAGCAGTTAAGCTGTAAAGCTTTTCTCTAAGGTCGTCAGTGGACGAGTGATTCAGTGAAAAGTATCCATAACTTGGAAAAAACAAATTGCGTTGCTCTATAATATCTAGACAGCATCCGAGAATTTCAGAGAGTTTAATTCTGCCTGGATGGCCCTTCCCTGCACTGAAGAGAATATTTTTACAGAAAGTTTATCTAGAATTCGCAGTACACTGCAAGGCAACTTAAGTCACCTTCATTTTTCATCGCTGTCCCAATACTTCACAAATGACAAAAGGCACCTCGTGTCTCGTGGTACACAGAACTGCTCAAACAGTTGGAAAGCGTCATATATACATGAATACATAAATACATTGTTCTCTCTCTCTTTCTCTTTAATCATAAACCTCTTCCACAGTGCTCTTTTGGCTACAGGAAATCGCTATGTGGAGCCAGCCGTGTAATGACAGAGATAAAATAAACCTCCATTCTTGATGCTGCAGTTCTATAGAACGCGCTGTCTCTTAAGTCGTGAATGAGACAATACCACTTGTGTATACCATTCAGTTTTCCAACATGCCCTGAAGAATCGAGAATGAAATTTTCACTCTTCAGCGGAGTGTGCGCTGATATGAAACTTCCTGAAAGATTAAAACCGTGTACGGGACCAGTACTCGAACCAGGGACCTTTGCATATCGTGGACAAGTGCTGTGCCATCTTTTTTTGTTCATCTCATTTTGTTTATTATTGCTTGTTGTATTTGTTCGGGGCAGACGTCCGATTACGCTTATTCGAGGTCATCGTTGATCCATTAACCCAACACTTTTATTGCAGAGGGTAGCTATCCCTCTGACCGAACATGCTGAACTACCGTGCCGGCAACCATCTCAGCTACGCAAGCACGGCTCACGATCTGTTAAAATGGTTCAAATGGGTCTGAGCACTATGGGACTTAACATCTGAGGTCATCAGTCCCCTGGACTTAGAAGTACTTAAACCTAACTAACCTAAGGACATCACACACATCCGTGCCCGAGGCAGGATTCGAACCTGCGACCGTAGCGGTCGCGCAGTTCCAGACTGAAGCGCCTAGAACCGCTCGGCCACACCGGCCGGCTCACGATCCGTCTTCAAGGCTTTACTTCAGGCAATACCTCGTCTCCTACCTGCTAAACTTCACAGAAGCTCTCCTGTGAAACTTTACAGTACTAGTACTGCTGAAAGAGGGTACTGCGGGGACATGGCTTAGCCACAAGCTGGGGGATATTTCCAGAATGATATTTTCATTCTGCAGCGGAGAATTTCGTTCTGGAAACATCCCCAAGGCTGCGGCTAAGCCATGTCTCAGCAATATCCCTTCTTCCAGGAATGCTAGTCTTACAAGTTCCGCAGGAGAGCTTCCGGCCATGTTACGGATTGCGCGGCCCCTTCTGCCGGAGGTTCGACTCCTCCCTCGGGCATGGATGTGTGTGTTGTTCTCAGCATAAGTTAGTTTAAGTAGAGTGTAAGTCCAGGGACCGATGACTTCGGGAGTTTGGTCACACACACACACACACACACACACACACACACACACACACACACACACACATATGCGCGCGCGCGTGAGAGAAAGAGAGAGAGAGAGAGAAGTTTGAAAGGCACGAGACGAGGTACTGCGGAAGTAAAGCTGTGAGGACTGCTCATGAAGCTCGCTTGGGTAGCTCAGATGGTAGAGCACTTGCCCGCGAAAGGCAAAGGCCCCGGTTTCTAGTCTTTGTCCGGCGCGCAGTTTTAATCTGCCAGGAAGTTTCCTTGAAGAATATTTTCAAGCTTAGACCGTGCAGGCAATTTCACTTTACAGCAGAAAGGGATCGGCGCACTGCCATTTTGGAATCAACTGGTACGGTTGTGTCAGCCCAGACCAGAAAGTACATAACCGACTCCATATGGTCACTCTGACGCCTATAGAGCCATCTGTACTCTCCTCCCCTTCCTCCCTCCTCTCCACTCCCCCCTCCCCTCCCCTCTATTCTTCTCCTCCCCTCCTCTCCATCCGTCCCTTCTCTTCCCCCTCCCCCTCCCCCAAATACACTCACACACACAGCACCGTGAGGCATGCAAAAGGCTGGCCACAGAAAAATGTGTAAAGAATGATTTTGTTAAATTGGAAAAACTGCAGGGAACGATCGCTGAGAAGATGAGGAACAGCAAAGGTCATGTGGATGTACGGGCGGAAATGCTCTCCAAGGGGAGTACCCCCATTTGAAGGTGGAGGTAAAAAATGTTTGACGGTGACCCTGGTATCAGCGCTAGGCAGTTGCCTGACTGCGTAGATAAGTCAGATGGCCTTATGGAATATTCTTCGTGATATATCTGGTATTCCGGCTCGATGTGTTTGAAGGCTCTGTGCACAGCATGGAAATCGATGACGGTCCCCGGGCAACGCAGCTGGGTCTGCGGGCGCTGCAGCCGCCGCAGCAAGCGCCTCCGCCCGGCCACGCCCACAGTGCCGGCCTGTCGGCGCCCGTGGCTTCCCTTTAAAAGCCGACTGTAAGTAGTCAATTGTGATCCCTCTACGCTAAATTAAAAATCTCCTACAAATCGCTGTCTTGGCTCTGAATTCGCTACATCTTAGTTTTCGATTTTGGTTTGCTCGCTGTATTTGTTATTCTGTCATGTCGTCTCCGTTCTCTCTCTCTCTCTCTCTCTCTCTTCTGTCTCTCTCTCTCGTGTTGTCCATCTATTAAGCCGTTCTATCACAGGACGTGGAAACGTACATGGACGAGGAGCTGATGACGTCACAGCGTGGAATTCGAGGCCCACTAGAAGTGGCCCTGCAACGAACTTGTGACGTCAGACTAGTCGGCATGTCCGCCACACTTCGAGAACGCTCGGCTCCGTGCAGGGCCCACGAGAAATCAATACGTAATTGAAAAGGTACCCACTAAATGTCTTACCTTCGTCGTGTGCTATGGAGAGCTTGCACGCGGTTAAATGCTCAGCCATGAATTATTAAACTCGTCTGAAATACCGAGTGGTTATAATGAAACTTTCCCTATTTAACAACGGAAACTAATTACCGTAGGAGTACTTAACTTGATAACATTAATTTCAAGGACAAGGGGAAGAGAAATAATGCAGAATCAATTCAACTGAAACACTTTTAATGTGCTGCTAAGGTACATCATACCATTACATGCCCGGCACCACTACTGCTACAAAAGAGGCTCAGTATGGCGCCCATCAGTTTCCAGAAGAGTCTGAAAGAGGAGGGTTGCATTCCGCACAGCAGAACGAAGCATGTCCGTAGGTATGCTGGCTACCTCTCTTGATGTGCTGCGCTTCAGATCAGCACATGTGTTAATGTTGCCCTGGTAAACCCTATCCTTCAGGTAGCTCCACAATCAGAAATCACAGGGAGTAAGATCAGGTGACCGTGCCCGCCAAGCATTTGGAAACGATCGGCTGATGATTCGATCGTTTCCGAATGTGTTTCGGAGAAGCAGGTGAACTTCACGAGGGGTGGGCCCCATCTTGCACGAAAGCTGTTGAGTTCAATGTGTCTCTCTCCTTAAGGGCGGTTACAACATGCTGGCGGAGCATATCGCAGTAACACTGGCCAGTCACACTGCACGTCTTTGGCCGTTGAGCGCCAACCTGTTCAAAAAAGAATGCGCCAATGATGAAAGTGAAACCATACCAAACAGTGACACGTTCACCATACAGAGGAACTTCATGCACAGTGACTGGAGGTGAAGATCTCAACATTCGGCAATTCTGTGTGTTCACCTCACCCGTCAGAAAAATGAGCTTCGTCTGTCCATAGGATCGTCCAGGGCCAGCTCTCATCAACTTCAGTCTTTGCTAAAAAGGCGAGAGCGAAGTCAACACGTCGTTGTGCGTCCTGTGGTGCAAGCTGCTTTACGATGTGGATCTTGTACGGATACCATTTGAGAATGGTTCGAAGCGCCTTCCGTACAGTGGGTCACAGGATGTTCAGTTGTCGTGACACAGAACGCGCAGTGCCTGACGATAGGGAATTGGGCGCAGTGTTGTCTGCCATAGAAACAGCGATTTCATCAACCACTTGTGCAACCGGTCGTCGGTCTCTCTCCAGTTGATTCAAACTTCTTCATCAAGTGCAGAAAGAGAACTGTTCCGTAATCCTTTCAGCCGGCGATATTCTCGAAGTGCAGCTGCAGCATTACTGTTGTTTTGATAATAGATCTTGACCAATAATGCCCTGTTCCTTTTGTCCAAGCCCATGTTGACACGTCAATAAGTGCACTGCGACTGGTCAGGTGTGTGAGGCTATGAATCACGATGAGTGATCACGGCACCCAGTGGCCATAGTTGGAACTGGACGGTGGCGCTGTGGCGCATGGAAATCACGCACCTCATAGTCTGAACACTGATGCTACCAAGTTTGGTACTCGTAAGATTACTAGGTTCCGTCTTATAACGTGTTCAATAGGGACAGTTTAATTATAACCATCCGGTAGTTACTCTTTCTTCGCCGGAGACGGTGCTGGCACGCGTAAGACCTACAGTGTCATGCGCTGTGACGTACGCGCCACAGCCCGCCTTTCTCGGGGATCTCGGTGGAATTCCACGTTCCACTACAATGCGGAGCGGGAAATAAAAGAACTGGCATCTCAGATTTTTGTCTCGCGGAGAGGAACGTGGCCAATGAGATGGGACATCATTTTACGTAACAAGCGGAACATAGGAACCGTCACATTGTACGGCGTTAAACATAGTATTTGGTTCGTTTTCTTTTTCATACAGTACGTGGTATGAATGTAAGCTGTTTCAAAGGATCAGCAAATTGAGGATCTCTCGAAAACGCGCCGTTTAAGCTACGATTTGTTATAATAAAATGACAGGAAACTACACATCGGTAGGCAAAGGCTTCTTACAGTTGAGGCTGTTAGTGTCATAACTTCGGCGCTACGAAAGTATACCGTTTCATTGGTACGGCACAATGTACAACTATCAGAAGCGCGATTTTTTTGTACAATTTACATATTAAATTTCAAATAATGACATTTATGGATACAGTCTTTTGACACGGTATGCAATAAATGGAGGCCCTAGTGCTATCTCGAAGCTGTAGCGTAGTTGATAGCGTCGTGAGCAGTGAAGTTTAAAATAGAAAATTCGTGTCCAGCTCCATCAAATTTTTTTCACCTTTCGTTTTCTAAAAGATTCTGGGTCTTTCTCATTCATTTAATAGAAGTGTTATCGGAAAAGTCGATGTTATTTATTATAAATAATGTATTTGCTGCAGTTCTTGTTGCAAAGGCCAAGTGGCCAGAAATCTTAACATGACTGGCAGACTGTCAGAAAGTAGACATAAGTTGCACACCAGAAGTTTTTGTTTGCTATTGTGCAGCCAGCTATTGTATTGTAGAACAAGTGACGTTCAATAAACTGTTGGAGAATACAACAGACATCAACCCGTGCCACCTATTCGCCTTCCTCAGCATCGTCCGGCGCGCTTCTAGTCCTACGCGCCCATTTTAGGGGGGAGGGGTCTGGTATCCCGGCCCGGGGCCCGGAGTGTTTGAAAGCGCGCTGGACGCTACGGAAATCGATGGCGGCCGGTGGGCGGCGCGGCTGCGTCTGTGGGCCCTGCTGCTGCCGCCGCCCACCGTGCCGGCGCCTTCGGACACTCTCCGTCGGTCATCTGGGCTCAGTTCGAAGCGGGACTCACCACTGAATGCAATTCTGCTCCGGTCAATGAGACGTCAGAAGATGTGTCTAGAGACGCCCCAGAGACAGTGCGATACCAACCTGCATGTCGACCGCCATACGGCCCGACAACCACGAGAGATGGTCTCGAGTGGCATTTCTTTTCGTAGCAGGACTCCTTTGGTTGTCATCCGCAGCACCCTTACAGCACAACGGCGCGTCAACGATATTATACACCTCGTTTTGTTGCCCTTCATAGCAAGTCGTCCTGGGCTTACATTTCAGCAAGATAATGCCCGCTTGCACACGACGAGAATTTCTAACGCCTGTCTTCGTGCTTGCCAAACCCAACGTTGGCCAGCAAGGTCGCCAGATCTCTCGCCAACAGAGAGCGTTTGGAGCATTACGTGCAGGGTGCTCCAACTATCTTCAGATTTTGACGCTCTAATGTGCCAGTTGGAAAGAATTTGGCACGATATCCCTCAGAAGAACATCCGACAAGTCTATCAATGCCAAGCCGAATAACCGCTTGCATAAGGGTCGGACTTAACATCTGAGGTCATCAGTCCTCTAGAACTTAGAACTACTTAAACCTAACTAACCTAAGGACATCACACACATTCATGCCCGAGGCAGGATTCGAACCTGCGACCGTAGCGGTCGCGCGGTTCCAGACTGAAGCGCCTAGAACCGCTCGGCCACACCGGCCGGCACACAATACTGACTTGCTCAGTTTGTGAAGGTCTTTGTCTTGAATAAATCATCCAATTTTTTGCTTGTTTGTACATGTACATTGCATCTACCAGTTTTCGCCCCACTCTGACAATTCCTTGGTGATGTACCGCTGTTTTTGTCTTAGTGTGTATTTCATAGAGACGTGTTGTCCATGTGGTGCAGTTTCTATGGTACTAGTGGTCATTCTAACAGCACATAAATTCAATAGATTCCAACAGTAGAACCCAAGACGAATTCCGTATGGAATAGCGGTAGATTCATTGTATTGTATGGAACAGGGGACCTAGAAACGATGGGAGGCTTCGTCCCTGTCATAGCCCTCTGTGGTTCACAACCCCACAACAGGCTGCAGCAGTCCACTCACCCCACCGTCGCTTCTCACCGAACCCAGGGTTATTGTCCGGTTCGGTCCCCAGTTGACCCTCCCCCCTGGGAACGTCTCACACCAGACGAGTGTAACCCCAAATGTTTACATGGTAGAGTAATTACGGTGTACACGTGCGCGGAGACAGTGTTTGCGCAGCAATCGCCGACATAGTGTAACTGAGGCGGAATAAGGGAAACCAGCACGCATTTGCTGAGGCAGATGGAAAACCATCTTAAAAACCATCCACAGACTGGCCGGCACACCGGACCTCGACACTATTCGTGCCAGGGACCGGCACGGCTTCCCACACGGAAAGCAGTGCACCAGACCGCATGGCTAACTGGGAAGGCCAGTAGATTCGTACTATAGATTCAAATAGTTTCCCAACAAACTGTAATAGTAACAGGATTTCTAAATCATATCCCTACACTCACATTACTCATCTATTCACAGTGGAAGCTTATTTGTAATGGTTTATGATATCAATGCACAGCGAAAGCTCGTTTGCGACGAGCTATTACAAATCGCACGTATCACACCAGCTGACAGCTGTGGCGCTTTTTCACGCTGAGCAGAGGATGTGACTCATATGTTTGGAATCTGTTTACAGACAGGCACACGCTTTTGTGGATGCAGGTAGCAGTCTCGACAGTTGGGATCGCTGGGCCGATCTCCACTATAAAGGGTGTAACAAAAATGTATGGCACAAACTGCACGACACATTCCTCGCAAGTAGTTGAAAAAATGGTGTTGCCATGTTACGACTCATTTTCTCCAACTCAGTAATCATGGGAAACACACACGAACAGAACACACCAGCATACCACATGCAATTCTTTCTCACAGGAGATGTTCAATATGCACTCCGTGGGCATTGATATATTCATCAACCCGCCAGTGTAGTGAATCTCGGCTACTTTGATATATCCATGGAGCATTGCATATGGTTTTACAGCCTTCTATAATATGGGCACGGAGACTCTGAACATCTTGTACTGGGGTTCCATACACAAGAGCTTTCAAATGCCCCCACAAATGAAAGTCCAACGGGTTTTTAGGTCTGGAGAGTGTGGAAGGCCAGGCAATTGGCCCATCTCTACCCATCTATCCGTCACCAAATCTGTTAGTTAGAAGCCGACAGACATTAAGACTAAAATGAGGAGATTCTCCATCGTGCATGAAGTACATGTTTTGTCGCACAACTAACAGCACATCTGCTAATAAATGAGGAAGAACATTCTCTACAAAATTATAACTCACAGAACTGAGCCTGGGTGAAAGGAAGTAAGGCCCTACCAAACAGTCACCTACAATGTTAGCCCAAACATGTCAGAAAATCTTTATTGATGATTTGCTTCAACAGTTGGCTGAGGATTGGTGTCCATCCATATGTGACGATTGGGAAAATTTGCAGTCTGATCTCGTTGAAGCTCGTTGGAATGAGTTGTAATGTGGAAACAAAGAGTTTCCGGAACCATAATCATATAAAATAATTTCTTCGTTTATGCGTTAGGAAAGTGTCCTGCAATTTGTCCCATACATTTTGTTACACCCTGTATTGTTTTGTTTCGCATCCGACAGGAGGCGCCTGGGTCCTGCACCATGCACAGCTGACTGTCTATCGTACTGAAATGCTGCATACAACTTTGTTACAAACCATTACTCTCGTAATGTTTCATTCTTTTCATCGCATGTATTTTTAATATTTTTCGTGGTCACATAGCTCTTTCACTTAATATAAAGGTGTTTTGCTATCACTGTGCAACGGCCTTGCCTCAGTGGATACACCGGTTCCCGTGAGATCACCGAAGTAAAGCGCTGTCGGGCGTGGTCGGCACTTGGATGGGTGACCATCCAGGCCGCCATGCGCTGTTGCCATTTTTCGGGGTGCACTCAGCCTCGTGATGCCAATTGAGGAGCTACTCGACCGAATAGTAGCCGCTTCGGTCAAGAATACCATCATAACGACCGGGAGAGCGGTGTGCTGACCCCACGCCCCTCCTATCCGCATCCTCCACTGAGGATGACACGGCGGTCGGATGGTCCCGGTAGGCCACTCGTGGCCTGAAGACGGAGTGCGGAGTGCTATCACTGTGCTTGAAACATGTCTGTTGCATAGTATCCTCCCATATTTGGACGTATCTGAGGTGGCTGGCTGTTGACATAACCGTCACCTGCACATTAGTTTCTTGCAGTGATTTTTATGAGCATAATACTTGAACCTATTTTTTTTGTTTCCTGAACCACTGAAACAAGTACTCTGAGGGGATAAGCATGCCTGAATTTTTTAATTTCCCTGCGAAATGTATGTGTGGGCCATCAATCATTTTTAAACTTAGGACAACTTTGAATTTCCTGCCATTATTCAACATGCACTAAAGTGTAAGTATGCTGTTTGCATTTTCAAATTTTCCTCTCATTTCAACTTGGTTCACGTGGACTGTGATGTTCGAAAGGTTGTGCGTGAATGCTGTGCCGCCACAAATAAACTATTAGTGGCGGAAATTGGAACCACTAATTTGGATAATTTCCCACATTTTTTAACTCAGGGCTGTGTACTCTGTGTTGGGGTGGCATATCTCAGTCTGCACTTCCTTTCAGACAGTCAAGCAGTGTGAAATCACAGTGCACAGAGACCTGGTGAGATGAGGCAAGTTGCCTATTCATCTGGTGCTAGAGCACATGTAAGATACATATTCATGTGCCATCAGCCTGATGCAGTTGACAATGGCTGGCAGCTCTCCTCAACACAATGCGTGTGGCTCCAGTGTGGTAGCACCAACACGGCAGTTATGAACTTTGTGATGTGTGGAGAAGGGACACTTCCTGCATTTTTTGTTAATTAAACATGCAATTTTTCATATCCTGTCCCAGCAGTGGTGGCAACTGTTTACACATTAAAGATGAGCAAAGCGCAAGAGGACATTAACTTAGGACAGTCAGCTGCAAACTTATGGTGGCAATCGTTTGCACATGTAAGCTGTGTGAGTTTTAAACTTAGAGGCAAGTGGACTCTTAGCACAATTGCAACGTCATAGGAGTGGAGGAAAACCACAAATTTTTGAATTTCCCATCATTTTATACTTAGGATAGGATAGTAAACTTAGAACAGACATGAAATCTGGCAGTGATGCAGGCTGTGGTGAGGTCTGCCACATTAGACTGTGACATTATAGAGCTGGAGAAAACCCACGAAATCTGACAACCATGCAGGCTGTGCTAAGGTCGATCATCTTGGATTGTGACACCATAGGGCTGTGTTGACATGAGCTATCTTGGATTGGCGGGAAATCTGACAATCAATCAGGTTGTGGATTGTGACACCCTATGGCTGTGTTAAGGTTAGCCATCTTGGAAATCATACCGATAGGATATTTGTCCATCTTGGGTTTCCCAGCAATTTACACTTATGACAACTGGATAAGGTCTGTCATCTTGGAATACGCAATTTTGTATGTAGGACAGTCTGGCTGTTTTTGAATTTCTCACCAGTTTTTGAAGAAGGAAAGGAAGGGAGATTAGGGTTTCATGTCCCATTGATGATGAGGTCATTACAGATGAAGCACAAGCTCAGATTGTTTAAAGGTTGGGGAAGAAAATTGATTATGCCCTTTCAAAGGAACCATCCTGGAATTTACCTGGAGTGATTTAGGGAAATTGTGGAAAACTAAATCAGGATGGCTGGATGCAAGTGCAATGTGCTAAACACTGCACCACGTCACTCAGTGTCAAGTTTCGAATTTCCCCCATTTAAGACACAGGGAAGTTGGCCTATGACGTCATAGGGATGGCAGGAAAACTAGCAACAGTGCATGGCGTCATAGGGGTGGAGGGTGAGGGGGGAATCTGACAACAATGCAACCTGTGTTGCAACCCTTATAACTCCATTACTAACGTTAACAATTACTTGTGTACATCAGAAAACAGCATGTTAATGTATTTAGTAGTTGTAGGTATATTTTGGAGATCTTTCTTAGATCTCTGTCACTGAAACATCAGACAGAACATCTCTTCTGTAGGAAACAAAAATTTGACCAACCAGCTTTATATGCATGTGCCAATTACGTCAGAAGCGCATCACATGGAAAACAACTATCATGAATTTGCTCAGCAGTTGTTTACATCGTTTACAAATAAAAAGACTGTTTTTTTGTAACTAAGAATTCCAAAAACATCGTCGGGTGCTTGTTTGTAAATAACTGCTGAAGTACACTACTGGCCATTAAAATTGCTACACCACGAAGATGACGTGCTACAGACGCGAAATTTAGCCGACAGGAAGAAGATGCTGTGATATGCAAATGATTAGCCTTTCAGAGCATTCACACAAGGTTGGCGCCGGTGGCGACATCTACAACGTGCTGACATGAGGAAAGTTTCCAACCGATTTCTCATACACAAACAGCAATTGACCGGAGTTGCTTGGTGAAATGTTGTTGTGATGCCTCGTGTATGGAGGAGAAATGTGTACCATCACGTTTCCGACTTTGATAAAGGTCGGATTGTAGCCTATCGCGATTGCGGTTTATCGTATCGCGACATTGCTGCCCGCGTTGGTCGAGATCCAATGACTGTTAGCAGAATATGGAACCGGTGGGTTCAGGAGGGTAATACGGAACGTCGTGCTGGATCCCAACGGCCTCGTATCACTAGCAGTGGAGATGACAGGCATCTTATCCGCATGGCTGTAACGGATCGTGCAGCCGCGTCTCGATCCCTGAGTCAACAGATGGGGACGTTTGCAAGACAACAACCATCTGCACGAACAGTTCGACGACGTTTGCAGCAGCATGGACTATCAGCTCGGAGACCATGGCTGCGGTTACCCTTGGTGCTGCATCACAGACAGGAGCGCCTGCGATGGTGTACTCAACGACGAACCTGGGTGCACGAATGGCAAAACGTCATTTTTTCCGATGAATCCAGATTCTGTTTACAGCATCATGATGGTCGCTTCCGTGTTTGGCGACAACCCTTCATTCAATCCCTGCGAAACCCTACATTTCAGCAGGATAATGCACGACCGCATGTTGCAGGTCCTGTACGGGCCTTTCTGGATACAGAAAATGTTCGACTGCTGCCCTGGCCAGCACATTCTCCAGATCTCTCACCAATTGAAAACGTCTGGTCAATGGTGGCCGAGCAACTGGCTCGTCACAATACGCCAGTCACTACACTTGATGAACTGTGGTATCGTGTTGAAGCTGCATGGGCAGCTGTACCTGTACACGCCATCCAAGCTCTGTTTGACTCAATGCCCATGCGTATTAAGGCAGTTATTACGGCCTGAGGTGGTTGTTCTGCGTACTGATTTCTCAGGATCTATGCACCCAAATAGCTTGAAAATGTAATCACATGTCAGTTCTAGTATAATATATTTGTCCAATGAATATCCGTTTATCATCTGCATTTCTTCTTGGTGTAGCAATTTTAATGGCTAGTAGTGTAATTTACTAGACAGTTTTAAAATTGTTCCGTGGCGGAGTTATCACGTCTCCAAAGGTGGTTTATTGAAGACTAATTAACAGC
The DNA here is from genome assembly GCF_021461395.2 of Schistocerca americana. Classification (NCBI taxonomy): domain Eukaryota; kingdom Metazoa; phylum Arthropoda; class Insecta; order Orthoptera; family Acrididae; genus Schistocerca; species Schistocerca americana. Next base: position 115,208,182 of record NC_060130.1, on the reverse strand, counting down.
AAATTTCACATGCTGAAATGCCCTGGAAATTGACAGGAGGAACTTTAGAATCTAACGAACCGTCGATGATCAGAGCAGTAAAGGCGAAGAACTAGTTCGATTTTAGAAAGACTGGTTCTGACGTTTGGGAAACCACCAAAAAGCTAAATCTGTATAGTTTAACACGCCTTCAGTGCCGTATTCAATGCAACACCTCTCTCGTTTTCCATCTGTATGCTTTGTATCAGTTAAGTAGCGCACGAGCTCTTCCTGATGAAACAGCACGTTACATTATGATTTAGCAGTACTTTCTTGAACTTGAACTTGTATGATGAGATAAATTTTTCTGCAAAAAGACAGATTATTGGATCACAGGTCACCAGTTGAGATAGGGGCTTCCGTATTCGTGCTGTACATGTGACTGACCTCCGTGATAACTCCGAAAAATCTGTCAGCTTCTGTGGAACGATTGTCCTCTTTCCATTATGCAATGCGAACGCCACCAGTCGAATGTGCTACATAAAAAAGTGTTAAGACAGACACTATTTATTTAATTTCTATTACATTTACGGATTATATACGCCAATGTGGACTCCATGGGGAATGTGTACGTAGAGGCGGGTAATGTATTTTTAGAATCATTTGTTCGGACGGGTTTCCGGAACTTTAAAAGTAGCTTTTCACGTAATATACGGAGCCTTACTTGTGGTCTCTTCTACCTAAGTCTGTTCAGTATTTCAGTAATGCTCTCGTGTCGATCAAATGGGCTTGTGAAAAACCGCGTACCTCTTCTTTAAACTTTATCAGTTTCCTTTCTCACTCCACGTTCATAATGGTTCTACACAAGAGGTGTTAAACTGACTGCCGAGCGACTGAACGAATGCTTCCAATCCATTACATGGTCAGTCAGATAACACGAGCGCTTCTTCTTTCTTAGAGAATATACGTCTCCTATGAGTCGTACACGTGAAATGCAGCCTACCATTTACCTTTCCCACTATAATATTCATGTGTTCGTGTCAACTTACATGGCTTTGAGGATCACGCCGAATTACGATACACATACCTTGAAATCAGGCGACCTAGACGTCAATGGTTTAATGTGAGGTTCGTTCGATCCTTACGGCTTGTCTATCTCTGAGGCCATACTTTTGACGCAAATGATACCACCTGAACTGCACCTATTGAAACGAAAAAAAAGGTTTTCTTTTGTTGCTGTGTTGTGTATTTCCATTGCGACGTACATTGGGCAATGAACGAGCGAGCTAGATATCTGCACCACGGAGACTTCTAGTGGCAATCACATGGACCAACAACTTACTGTCGGTGCCCAAGGTAAAATTTTAGTTTCGTTACGTAAGTTACACCTCTGATCTTGCGCCCAGTAGTTTTCCAGATGCGTGCTGTAGGGTTCAGATCGTGGACAAGACATCAACGCGAATCCACTACCATGCTCGTCAAACCAGTGTGTCACGATTCTGGCTTTGTGACACGTGCAGTTATCCACACACTCATCGCCGGCGGGAAAGACATCAAGCATGAAGGGATGCATGCTGCCTGCAATCGTGTTCGCGTAATCCAGAGCTTCCATGTCTTCGATTATTACCACTGGTCTCATGGAAACGCAGATGATTCTCTGCTGTAGCACAATACTGCCACCACTGGCCTGCATCTGATGCGCGGTGCGTGTCTTTTTTTTATTATTATTATTTCAATTTATTGGCGTTCGGGTCGTGTCCATTCCGCCATCTCAGTAAAGATAAAACGATACGATAACGTATTGGAGACGATTTTCTTGTCACGACGATACGAACGTAGAGATAACACAACGCCCAGTCCCTGAGCGGAGAAAATCTCCGACCCGGCCGGGACTCGAACCCGGGACCCTTCCACTAGCAATCTGCACAGTGTATATTTCGAGTAGCCGTTCACCTGGATGACGGTGTATCCGGACATAACCACAGAGCTGACGTTCCAAGATGCTACTCGATGCGAGTGTAAAATGAATGTGCGCAATGGAAAAACTGAATGCGTAAATGAAGATTTGGCCCTATCTGATTACCCCCTGAAGCAGATCTTAGGATCTCTTAATGGTGATATCTCCTTCTTCTTGCTCTTTAACATATAAATTACAACATAAACATAAATGAAAGATTAAGGAAACTAGTAACTATAAAATGATGAATGCTGTTTCTGCTTGTACATTTATTGTAGGTTAAAACCCCTTTATATATTACAAATGTGTATATATCGATGTCCAATGGACATAAAGAGACACAAATGAATTTCCTAACTAATATCAGTGATCAATTGCCCAAATCTGCCCCTTTTCATGGCTACACGATCTAATGTAAATAACGCGAGATGACTGACATCATCTACGTACCAAACACTAGAAGACACTACTTTCAAAGATGTTCTATAGTGGTGTGCAACATCAGTGGAAATAAAACACGTGATCACAGCAGTTTAGCCTTATAGCCCCAATAAGCCGAAGCAATTAGCAATATCACGGTATGTACTGCGTCCGGCACGTCGGAGTAACGGTTCTTGTACACGTCTGTGACGATGGAAGAACTCCTGCCACAAATAAACTCTTTCAAACACTAGGACGGCAGAAGGTGGTCCTCTGACTAGCATACTCTAATACTGTCTTCCCCTCTCTGTGTTCTACAGACGAGAAACTCGAACTCCCAGCCACAAGGACGGAGTTCAGGTAACGTCTCAACGTGAGTATAGGTAGAAGGTGGTCCTCTGACTAGCATGCTCTAATACTGTCTTCCCCTCTCTGTGTTCTACAGACGAGAAACTCGAACTCCCAGCCACAAGGACGGAGTTCAGGTAACGTCTCAACGTGAGTATAGGCAGAAGAAGCACTCTCAATCACTGAACGCTGCGTACTCACCGACGACTCCCTACCTGGAGGCGAAGTCCAGAATCGTATATGTTCGCAGCAGTACAGTGCCCAAGGAGGAGGAGGAGGAGATTAGTGTTTAACGTCCCATCGACAACGAGGTCATTAGAGACGGAGCACAAGCTCGGATTAGGGAAGGATGGGGAAGGAAATCGGCCGTGCCCTTTCGAAGGAACCATCCCGGCATTTGCCTGAAGTGATCTAGGGAAATCACGGAAAACCTAAATCAGGATGGCCGGACGCGGGATTGAACCGTCGTCCTCCCGAATGCGAGTCCAGTGTGCTAACCACTGCGCCACCTCGCTCGGTACAGTGCCCAACTGTTCTAACTATAAAATCTCCTGAGAGCAAAGACAGCAAGTCCATCTATACTCCATACCAACGAAAGCTGATACTCAGCGACCGTCAAACCCGGGCGCTCAAAACGAAAGACCTCTTCTCTCCACCGCTGGCTTCCCGGCAAAGCTCGGCTCCCCTCCCTCGTAACTCAGAAGGCGAATCATATTCTCGAAGCCACGGAATATTCTCCTTCTCTACAGATTCTTCCGAACGCCGACCAACCATATTTTAGTCTTTTGTCGTCCAGTGCGGAAAGTCTGCGAGGAAATATCTACTCTAATACAACAGTAAGCTTCTCAGAGTAAAAATCCTCGGAAATAAGCCAGTCTGCGATTTCCGAGGTAACGTTTCCTCGTTCCTCTCTGCTGCATCCAAGATTTTCAGAGTTTCCGAACTATTATCCGGTTATCCTTCTGGCCCCCACTCCCACACGGGCCGGCCGCCGCTGTATTGTGCTTCCGCGCTCAGGTACCCACACCGACCGTCTTGGCACTTCCTGTGTGAAGCAGAACCAACATAGCTGTGCGGGCTTTTCCACCCAGGGCTTGAGTTACGCCTGCCGTTTCATTTCCATTGTCGTTCCAACCTCTACTAGTATAGGCAATCATTCATTACGCCGTTTTGATAATAAAGACACTCCGTCACCTTTCATGCAAGAAGCGTTAACAATTATTTACGAGGTGTATGTGACAATGTCAGTCTTCTTTAAATATTCATGTATACGATGTACACCCTACCAAATGATACCTAATTCCGGTTGCAAATCACGGCAAAATGTTCAAATGTGTGTGAAATCTTATGGGACTTAACTGCTTAGGTCATCAGTCCCTAAGCTTACACACTACTTAACTTAAATTATCCTAAGCACAAACACACACAGCCACGCCCGAGGGAGGACTCGAACCTCCACCGGGACCAGCCGCACAGTCCATGACTGCAGCGCCAAATCACGGCAAAGTATGTAGATGAGTGCTTGTAGGGTGCGAAATTATAGCCACCTTACAACATAACAAGAAACGTTCATTCCTCGAGGTAACATATCTCTGTTGAACCATGGTCAAATCTCAATGATCCCTTGCCCACTGCAGTCGTAACTGACAATGTCCTTGGGACAACAGGCCACACATAGGGGTCGTCTACTGTGGAGTTGCATGTTCAACAATGTCTACCTAACGGTGTGCTCTGAAAGGCTTTTGCATGCACCAGCATTATACTCTGTCGTCAGGTGTGCGACAGATCGCCGGCTACCCTGCTTTACAGTGCGGGTACCTGCAACACCACATTCTGTGATGAAATGCAGGCGCCTTGCCTACTTGTGGTTTCACCGCCCTTCAACCACGTTCCACTGATGTTCACGACAGTGGCATGCGAATAGCCGCCCAGCTTGGCCGTTCCGGTATGCTTATGCCCAGGAGGCGGGCTATGGCAATCTGCCCTTTGTCAAAGCTGATTCCCCTACTTGTGACCTGATTGACGCTAGAATGACTCCCCATTCGTCTCTAATCCGCCTATGCACTTCCTGAACAAAAGTATCTGGACACCTATTAGTGGATTTAATATGGAGTGTGTCCACCCACTGCCCTTATTAACTGCTTGAACTCTGCTCAGGACACTTTCAAAGAGGTGCGCGAATATCTGTGGAGGAATGGAAGTCAACTTGTATCCAAAAGCTGAAACCAGAGAACGTCGTGATGCTGGACGCTAGGGTTCCTGAGAGAAGTCGACGGTATAACTCGTCCTAAAGTCCTTCCATTGGTTTCAGGTCGGAACTCAAGACATGAATGTTGCTGTCCACAAACCAGGGGCCCACAGATGCTGCTTTATGACAGGGTGCATTGTGATTCCGATACGAACAATCATTGTCTCAGAACTGTTCCTCTACTGCCGTCTGCAATGCTGTAAAATGTGTTCGCATCGCTCCGCGTTTAGCGTTTTCTTAAGTGAAGTAAGTGGTGCACAACCTAACCACTAAGAACGCCACCATACTGTAACACCATCTCCGCAGTACTTCAATGTTGGCACTGTACATGATGGCAGGTAACGTTCTCCAGGCATTCGCCAAACCCAAACGGTTCCATCGGACTGCCAAGGGTACAGCGTAAGTCTTCACACCAAATCACTCGTTTCCAGGCATACACTGTCCAGTGGCGTCGCTTAGCGCTGACTACAGAAATATGTGGCTTGTGAGGAGCTATTCGACAACTGTACACAGTCACTGTGTTAGCTGGACTGCTGGTAGTTCTCTCGAACTCTCGAACGATTCCTTCCACTGATTCCATGCCAATTTTTACAACCAGCTTCTGCAAAGCTCGACGGTCGCTTTCGGTCAGTACACGAGGCCTGCTCTTGGTTTAGCTGAAGTTGTTCCTTTGCGTTTCAACTTCAAAATCACATTAGTCGACTTAGGAAGATTTTCTAAATCAAACAAATAATTTTGCACCATGTCCAGGCATGACTTTCCTGTCACAGTTTCCTCCGCAAAAAAGAACAGAAACGTCACAAAACACATTCAGTTTCGGTGAGTCTCTTTCATGTTCGACGGCGATGTCAGGATTTTGTGACCCCCAAATTCTTACATTATGGCGGCTTAATTTAGCAGATAGATGAAAATGCTCATTCGTTGGAAAAAATCAGTCGTAGGGAAAAAGTGTCCTCTGCCATACCCTGGAGAACTGAAATGCAGAATTCGTACGTTCTGTTACGGTCACCGAGCGAGGTGGCGCAGTGGTTAGCACACTCGACTCGCATTCGGGAGGACGACGGTTCAATCCCGTCTCCGGCCATCCTGATTTAGGTTTTTCGTGATTTCCCTAAATCGCTTCAGGCAAATGCCGGGATGGTTCCTTTGAAAGGGCACGGCCGATTTCCTTCCCCATCCTTCCCTCACCCGAGCTTGCGCTCCGTCTCTAATGACCTCGTTGTCGACGGGACTTTAAACACTAATATTCTCCTCCTCCTCCTCCTCCTCCTCTGTTACGGTCGCCGGGACGTAGTTGGTGCAGTAACTGAAACTTGTAAGGCTTTATATACAGGCGTCGTTTCGGAATACACCACACCGTCATTTGAAGAAGTAGAAGTTCCTCGGCTGACCGTCTTATAGAGTTCCGAGAGCTCCGTGTGAGTGCATCTCGGATAATTCGACATTTTCATGAGACGTGCCCGTCCGACCAGTCCTCTTCTCTTTGCATATGCAACAGACTTCCAAGAATTTTGCATGTCAGTCAAAAATCTACTTGTGCAGAGGCAGCTTCTTGCTGGATCGCGGAACGCAGGTTGCACTTCAACAATGGATTGACTTCGCGCAAATTTCGACACACAAAATGATTTCTCTTGTGATGAAGCAGCCGTGGTGCTACAAACCAACAGCGCAGCTGTATCTAAACTTTGACCCTTCCTCTATCCAGAGTCATGCGCAATGTGTTTCTATCCTCTATAGCTTGTCAGTAATAAACAATTGGAAACCTGTCCTTTCTTTTTAAATCAACTGTTATACGAAAGTCAACTGGGCATTCGTGAGAAATGCAATCTAAATGTGGTGCCAATATAGCAGAGCACTTTGTATAAAACCGAGTGGAGATTCTATCCGGGACGCATGTGAATGACAAGAAACACTTTGCTATGGAATTACATATTACAGACGCTCAATGACATTTAATATCAGTTACAAAGACAAAAATCTAAAATACATCTTTCATAAAGTTGTAGAAACTTTTCCTTAATTTGTCTGCCATGTTGGAATGCAAGTTGCATTATCAAACGAGGTGGTCCTTTGCTTTTGCTGCTGCTAGCGTCCGACACTTGTTTGCCTTGGACGCCTCTACAATCCCGATAAGCTTCACTAAACGGACCTGGTTTAAGCTATGGCAGAACATAAATTTTTGACGGCATATGTATTTTCGTTTCTACTGCATTATACCCTTGTGCCTATGACACATCATCTTGTGTACATGTCCGGAAATTTTTAAAGACAAACTCAGAATATGAAAATTCTAAAGCGAAAATAGTAATAATAATAATAATAATTCAGAATAAGAATATACTTTTATAGTAGGTGCAGGGAATGGAGGAATTATCAGTCATGAACTTTGCATGGAATAATTTCAAAACGATGGAAAACCCAAATAAGAATGACTGGATCAGTACCATGACAAAAAAATCAAGTAGACCTACAGCACCAATAACTATGTAAACTTTAATATCCTACTTTCTAACTAATTTCAGGTGTGTGGAAGTTGTCACGGACTTCTGAGCCATGCAGTTCTGATTGGCACTATGCATGCCTATATTACGAGTATAGTACAATTAGGAGAAAAATCTACTTCTTTGCTTACGGATTATCGACGTTACATAATTGCAATAATGTGACTGTTCTAAATGCAAGTGACGTTCTAAAGATCTTCATGTAAACAAAAGTTCTTAGTGGGTTAAAGTAGTTACTTTCTGCTCTGAAAGAAACAGCATAATTTAATATTTTAGCAGTAGTTGGTAGGTAAAATGAGTTTCGCAGTCAGCAGTAAGCAGAAGATTGTTGATCAGTCTCTTCGCACTTAATGCAGACGTATCAATTTGTCAGAATACACTACAACACATTGTATTCATCTTATTAATAAATGCTTTCTTTAATGGAGGCAAGTTACTGGTAGAGCAGAGAAAAGAATTTTTTTTTTTAAACCGGCATCGTTACTGTATGTGTGGTCCGGTAGCAAGGAGGGTTAGTGTTAGGCAAAAGTGCCAAAAGTCCAGAGTTCAACCCTCGACCGGTCCAAAAATATTTTGTTTCACATACCGCGCCTTTCACGTCTGGGAGTGATTTGTTAACGAACAAAATTGCAAACTGTATCTTTACTCAGAATCCACGTGCACCGTAGACCCCTTCTTTAACTGATGGTTCAGAGGTCGAAGGAAGGAAAGGGTACATCATCTCGAATATGACCATGCCTAATAAAGCGTTATAGTATTCAAATCAGTGTTCAATTTGACGACAGCTTTACGTTACTCAGTAACGTACCTCTAGTGTCAGCTTCACCTAGGACATAATTTTGTTCACTCGCCTTTTTTAAGTACTCGTTTTGTGTATGCTTCGTTTAAATGGATAAACTGGAATACCGTCTTGTCATAAAAAACTTAAGTTTCGACGGTCTACCACCAAAAAGATATTCGTTCAAAGTTCATTAAGGTTTACGAAAAGACTGTTCCTCCAGTTTCACTGGTTAAGAGATGGCAACTGAATTCAAAGTTTTCCATGGCTCTTTTGAAGATGATCCATCAGAAGAAACTTTGCAAACCTTACGCACACATGAATAGCGAGGAACTGCGTAACATGGTATTAATTGCCGGCCGGTGTGGCCGAGCGGTTCTAGTCACTTCAGTCTGGAACCGCACGACCGCTACGGTCGCAGGTTCGAATCCTGCCTCGGGTATGGATGTGTGTAATGTCCTTAGGTTAGTTAGGTTTACGTAGTTCTAAGTTCTAGGGGACTGATGACCTCAGATGTTAAGTCCCGTAGTGCTCAGAGCCATTTGAACCATGGTATTAATCGATCGGAAATTAACGACTGTCACCACAGTCATTCAAGAAAGGGTACGGTAGATTTTACATGACGAATTACCTATGAGAAAGCCTATTACTAAACAGGTGCTGTAACTACTGATTGCTGACTAAGTGCAAATACGAACAAAAACTTCTGAACGTTTTTAAAAGAGGCCGACTGATTGTGTACACCGATGTTTGAATTATTTGATGGCACGTGTGGCTGTAGCTCTTTCCTTACTTGTGTACTTTCGGTCTTAGGCCTCTTTCAAATATCCCACGCCCGGGTTCCCGGGTTCGATTCCCGGCGGGGTCGGGGATTTTCTCTGCCTCGTGATGACTGGGTGTTGTGTGACGTCCTTAGGTTAGTTAGGTTTAAGTAGTTCTAAGTTCTAGGGGACTGATGACCATAGATGTTAAGTCCCATAGTGCTCAGAGCCAGAGCCTCTTTCAAATATCCTATTAAACGGGAACAACAGAAAGTCCGTGAATTCAAGTCGGTTAAAAGTTAAACAAAGTAACAAATAAGATGATAAAATGTGCTAGGATGAATAGAACTTACCGCTTAAAAATTCAGGGATGCCTTAGTAGTCTCTGCACATGTTATATTTGGACGGCGTCCACTATAAATGCAAAGGCGCTAAGTGCAAATGTTGTCGTTGTCATAAAAAAATGGTTCAAATGGCTCTGAGCACTATGGGACTTAACAGCTGTGGTCATCAGTCCCCTAGAACTTAGAACTACTTAAACCTAACTAACCTAAGGACATCACACACATCCATGCCCGAGGCAGGATTCGAACCTGCGACCGTAGCGGTCTTGCGGTTCCAGACTGCAGCGCCTTTAACCGCACGGCCACTTCGGCCGGCTAAAACCAGTATCACTAGCACCGATATTAAGGGCTCACGACACACATTTAAAATTACATGTATTTCCACGTACAATCAAACTCAGCTTAGACGTTATGATGGGAAAGCTTATACTAAACTACACAGCAGACATACAGAGGTGATGTACTCAACATGCAGAGATGATGCACATATGTGTCACGATAATTCTATATCTATCGAAAGGAAGATTAGAAGTTAAAGTCCTGTCGACGACGAGGTCGTTAGGGACAGAACACAAGTTCCGATAAGGAAAATATTAGGAAGCAAACCGACGGTATTCTTATCACAGGAACCATCGCAGCATTTACCTTAAGTGGTTTCGGAAACTCTCGGATAACGTAAACTGGATGGTCGGACGGGGATTTGAGCCGTCGTCCTAAGTGCAAGCCCATGGTGCTAACGACAGCGCCCCTTCGCTCGGTCCATCCTGTGTCCTTCATGCAGAGTTAGTCAGGATGATAACTGAAAAGCGCTAGTTTGCTTTTGTTTTACAGTATTACTTTTATTGTGTTAAACGGTTTTCAGCTTACAAGTCCATCTTCAGATATTTACTGATTACTGTCGCCAAAGAAAATACAATGTTTGTAAACGACATTCGAAAAGAAGTTACAAATCTAGATTCAAGCAGAAGCGTACAGTAAATAACATCTTTGGCAGTGTGGTGGTAAACACTGTCAAAGATGTTATTTACTGTACGTTTCTGCTTCAGTCTAGATGGGTAACTTCTTTTCCAGTGTCGTTTACAAACGTCGTATCTTCTTTGGCGACAGTATTCAGTAAATGTCTGAAGATGGCCTTGTAAGCCGAAAACCGGCTCATACAATAAAAGTAATACCGTAGAACAAAAGCAAACTAGCGCCTTTCATTTATTACAATGTTGTTCTACCAAGAACCAAACGGAAGATTTGGTTAGTCATGATAATTAAAAATGAAGACCGAAATTACACAACAGTAAACAAAGAAATAAATGGCAGCTGCAGGCGGTATCAAGCCATTCAAACGATTAGTTGCAGCTGCAGATCCAAGCTCAACGATCACGTGTATATCGATTTTACTGTAGCTGAAACGTGTGTCAGTCATTTCATGCCAGAAAACAAGATGGTATCAGAGCTGTGGGTGAAGGCGTGTCGTTTAGCATCATTGTAGGTGATGTCGATTACATCTGCTGGAAACGTTGTGGCAGATGTTTTCCGTCAGTGTCGACAAGCAACTTTGTAGCTTTTATGTAACGGAACGCCATGTTTGTAGCAGTTGTATTGCTGTCGCTGTGTCAGACCGTAGTGTGGGACGATGGTTATTGTAATACGTTGGTGCTTAAGTTCGTAGCGTTTTTCCATAAGATTAATAAACACAACAGATACACATAACAGAGACTTTAGTCATCAATGGTTTATTCTCATTCAATATTTACAAGTCTGCCAACGCCGGGGCAAGAATAAATTCTGCGACTATGGAAATCACGTTGTTTTGAGGCGAAGAAATCGTCGAGCCATGTTAGGAGCGCATTTTATCCGGAAAGGAAGTTCCTTGAAGATCGTTCGATAGAGTGCGGAAAAGGTGAAAATCTGAGGGCGCAAGGTCCGCAGCTCGCGCTCTAGTGACGCCGGCACGGTAGCTCAGCGTGTTCGGCCAGAGGGCTGCTCGCCCTCTGTAATAAAAAACTGAGTAAAGGAATCAACGATCAACTTGAACGGATGTCTTGTGACGTCCGCCAAGACCAAACGTGACGAACAATATCGAACAAAATGAAAAAAAATGAAATAAAAAAGAAAAAAAGTGGCTAGCGTTGCTGCTTCGGGATTACGGGGTCCCAGATTCGATTCTCGGCCGGGTTGGGGATCTTTCTCTAACCGGAGACCGGGTGTTCGTGTTGTCCTCATCATTTCATCATCATCATTCGTGACTGTGGCTGGTTAGGCTGTGTAAAAATTGGGACTTTGTACGGGCGCCGATGGCCGCGCAGTTGAGCGCCCATAAACCAAACATCGTCATCAACATAGGGGCGCAAGATCAGGTGAATGAGGTGGGTGCGGCATGACTTCCCTCCCCAACTCCTGTGCAGTTTTTTTTGTCAGTCTAGCAGAATGCGGACGCGTGTTATCACGCAGTACCATCATTTCACGGAATCTTACTGGCCGTTATCCTTGGATTGTGTCTACAAGACGTTTCAATTGTTGACAGTAAATGTCAGCAGCAATGGTTGCACCTCGAGGAAGCAATTCTTAGTACAGCACACCATAGATGTTCCTTCAGACGCATAATATTATCTCTTGTGGATGCGCGCAGGTATTTGTACAGGGAGATGCTACTTTGTTTGGGCTCAACCATTCTTTTATTTTCATTATGTTGGCAGAAAAACAAAATTTCTCGTTAGCAGTAACGATACTGGGTAGGATTAGTCGGTGTTGTTCACGAGCCAATTGACGAGGAGAAAGCAGAGAGGAACGTATGGCCGGCCACTCGCTGATTTTTGTGATTTTGGTTTAGAGCATGCGGTACCCACACACCAGATTTTTGAACCTTCCTCATTGCATGAAAATGATGGACAATGATGTAATGATCACAGTACATCACAGCTGCCAGTTCTCGAGTACAGTGACGTGGATCATCGTGGCTTAATGCGTTTAAACGATCCTCATCAAATCCCGAAGATCTTCCTGAACGCGTAGTGTCTCTAATGTCAAAACGATCCTTCTAAAACGAGAAAACCATTTTCTGGCCGTGCTCTCTCCAATGGCATTATCCCCTCACATGGCGTAAATGTTTCTCTCTGCCTCCGCTGCTGTTACCCCTCTACTGAACTCAGCAGGAGAATATGTCTTAAATGTTCCGATTTCTGCACTTTGCACTCCATTTTCTACCGTTCACAGCTCTACTCACTATCTCCAGATGACAAAATTAGAATACGTAAACTCGAACCGCAACAGTGAACTACAAATAAAAAACGACAATCGATAAATAAACCCATAGCAACCGGAATACACATATGAAAAACAAAAATGCTACGAACCTATGCACCAACCTAATATTACACTTGTGAATTCGGTAATGCTTCGCTATTGCTAAATATGCATGGGAATTAGGGATACATCCGAGACTCCTTCCCCCACTCCTTCTCCTCTCTTTGTCCAGTTCCTCCTCCTCCCCCCCTCGCTGTGCATCACCCCCTCCCCTCTATATCTATGCGTCTCCTTCTGCCTCCGTCTATCTCTATTTCCTCCCCTCCTCTCCCCCCCCCCCCCCCTCTGTCCTCTTAATTCACTCTCTCACCTTCAGCCTTGTTAATTGCTACTGCAAACGAAACTTATTGGGAAATGAAGGAACATAAAACGACACGGTAAATCGGTTAGGACAGTAGGTATATGGGGTATGAGGTATACCTTTCTAGCTGCTGGATCTATGGGGACAGGAGCTTCAATGGCAGTATTTCGCATAGTTTTAATCTGCGAAAAGTTAGGATTGCAAAGTTTCGGACGATTCAGATTCCGTAGTAGTGTTCTAATGATAGGTCGGCAAGCCACAACTACAACTCCTTTGTTTTCTCTGAGAAAGAAAACAAAGCAGCCCATTCCTTCGCATACAATCTTTATTTACAATTATATTTAAGGAGGAAGAATACATACGGAAGATATAATGGTTTTAAATACCCGTATGTCGTAGTTAAGACTGATTGCGAGAAAGAAAACGATACCGCACATTCTTACAGCACGGGACAGCAGTTTTTTTCTCGCAGCTGCTTTACACAGAATCCTGTAAATCGTTGTTTAAACAAATATAAAGCCTGTGTAAGTCTAAATGTTAACTAGCGTAGGGTGTAAAAATTTGAAGTAATTCGGTCAAGAACTTTTCGAGAATTTTGGTAGCAAAATTTCCTCTTTATATATTACATACATTAAAAAAACATATAGCCTATGTCCGTCCGAATGTTCATTAGAGTATCATGTAAAAATTCGAAGTAAATCAGCCGAGTACTTTTCGAGATTTTTTGTAACAACGTTAAACAACGAATTGTCTCATTAAATATTCATTTATATGTCTATATAACTATATAAAGACAATTTGTTGTTTAACGTTGTTACAAAAAAAAAAAAAACCTAACCGAGAGCTTCACAAGTACTGTAAAAGTATCACAGATGTAGCTAGGAAAAGACGTCTAGCATTTTATGGGCAAGTTTACAGGATGCACCATGACAGACTGACTAATCAGCGTCTCTGTTACTGTCAAAAGAGGAAGACGAAGTCACCATGGTTGATGGAAGTGGAGAAAGATCTTCAAGAACTGGGAATAAAAAAGGAAACTTGAAGGATCGGACAATACTCAGGAAGAAGCTTAGACAAAAGAGGTTCCAGGACAGACTACCAAGAAAGAAGACTGGTGCCCTCTGGACACAGGAGAAGAAGGAACAACACAGCCAGAGGATGCGTAACTACTGGGCAAACGTCAAAGCCCACTCCAAACGCAACAGTTGAATGTCGTGGTCCTTAGTTGGCCTATACGAAATAATAATAAGAAGAATATTTTATGAAAATTCATGAATTCAGTAGAATGACTTCAAAGAGATAACCTGATGAAGTGGTGAATTAATATTTATAGTGACTATCTGATCTGTTGCCATAACCGCTTCTTCGTCTCGTATCTCCAGAGAAATAACGGCTTACCTGAAGATCTGTCTCCCTGACCGTGGCAGCACCGTAGATGTAACCTACAGTAGCTGTTTCAGGCAAAAATTATGTAGAATAAGGGACAGAGGGAAAGCCACAAACATGTAACAGAAAGGCAGAAAGTCATTAAACACAATAGCATGCGAGGCATTCTTTACAAAATGGGATGGCGTCAATCCACAATTTCAGATTTTCTGTCGCATCACAGCCCTTCAAGGGAATAAGAATTTCTGAGAGAAGTTCGTCAAAGATAAATAAAATGTTCTTCCAGCCCCTAGGCAGTTCTAAATAGTAAAAAAGTGGGAGATACTCGTGATAATGGCAGAAACGAGCTTCCAATGCAAAGGGCGGCAGCTGTTAACTCACACAGGACTGGCATTTGATGCGCAGTCAGCTTCCAGAACAGACTGCATGCGCTCCTCATTTTGGCAGTTGCGGTGCTCGTCGGTGTCCTCTCGCGTTGTGACCAGATTCGTACCGATATAATTCTAAACACGACTGACCGCAAAATAATGGTGGTCAGTACATGCTAAGCAAAAAAGGCGGCAAGTTGGGCGGTAATTCTAACAGTGATCTAAAAGTAAATCTGCACCAACGAGAACGTGCATCAGAGTGGAGCTGGAGAGCATGTCTCCAACAGTTTTATTGTCTCGGTGGAACGTCTCCACCAATAAAAAAATATTTCCTGCAGCCAACTTTACTGGGGAGGCTGTGCTGACTCATACTGCGGCGTTTTAGGCGGTACGGTGGGGGCGTCTCCCTGGCTCTTAACTTGGCCATTCTGAAATGGCATCAATCCGACACCACCGAGAAAAAAGGTCTTCCGCCATGGCATCGTAGCTATAAAGCCAATTTAAACTAAACGGGTCTTTTTTTCAACGATTCACACCATCTTGGGACTTTCTTAAACAATATTTCTGGCGGTGTTAAAATTATTTTGACGTCACAATGCGATGCTCCTGCAGCTCATCAGTATATAAGTAGATCAAGAATACGGAGAAAAATTGATATCATAGTGGAAATTTGCAAATTAAGTTTCTCATCTTACTAAATATGCGCGCAATGGACACGTGATTGTGGTCATCAGATTTATAATTCCCTCTCTTGTATGAATCAGTATTTGATGTTACATTAACTGACTACTTCGGTGCTCTTTCATTTGTAAGCACTGGTCGAAACGGCCGCTAAGACATCTCTACGGGCGTGTGAAACACCGACGAAAAGTCCAGTTTTACGACTTGCACGGCTGTAGCTTACTCACTTCCAAGGAAGAAAGGAAAGAAAACGAGGTTTAATGTTGATTACGACGTCATCAAAGATGGAGCGCAGGGGAAGAAAATAGGCCGCGTCCCTTTAAAAAGAACCACCCCACCATCCATCTTAATCGATTTAGGGAAACGCATGTAAACACCTAGGTGGCTTGCAGGCATTTCAGACCCACTCCTCCCAAATATGTGTCATCTTGCTCAGTCCTAATGTTGTTTCCTTCCACTCCACACGCCACACTAAGACAGAAGCGAATATCTACCGAACGTTCTCTTGATACCGGCGCTGGCTCAGTCGCATGTCAGAGAGTTGCGAGGGGCTTTCAATAAGTAACGCAACCCGTTTTTTTCTGTGAGGAGATTGGTTTTTTATTCAGGATTCCAATAGACCATATTAATCCCCACCCTTCTGCCTACAAAACCCTATTTTTCAACATAAGCTCCGTTCAGTACGACGACCTTACGGTGCCGTGCTGTGAGGCCCTGTATGCCCGGATGGTACCACACCACTGGTCGACGTCGGAGCCAACGTCTTGTTGGACGAGTGTGTCGGCACTACCAACACAGAATGTGAGTTGTCGATCACCTGGAATGGGAGTGCCCGCAAATCCCAGCTGTGTGCGGCCAGCCGGCACGGGGGCAATCGGACAGGTTTGCTCGACCTTGTTGCAATGATGACAGACGCCTCGCCCAAGGACTCACAGCGCTTCTGTCCACTGCCATGGCCCTTAGATATTCTGCAAGCGCCGGCCTGTGTGGCCGAGCGGTTCTAGGCGCGTCAGTCTGGAACCGCGCGACCGCTACGGTCGCCTCGGGCATGGATGTGTGTGATGTCCTTAGGTTAGTTAGGTTTAAGTAGTTCTAAGTTCTAGGGGAGTGATGACCTCAGATGTTAAGTCCCATATAGCTAAGAGCCATTTGAACCATTTTTGAACCATATTCTGCAAGCGCCTATGAATATCCGCGACGCTCTTGTTTTCCGCCAAAAGATCTCCATGACAGCTCTCTGCTTGGAACACATCTGCGTTACAGACGCCATTTTAAAGGCTATGTACAGCGCCGGCACCTATCGGAACTTCATGAAACAATAAGGGGCGGAAACGAGAATATTCCACGATGCCCCACAACAAATGTCGCATATTTTCAACCGAAACTAACCGAGAAAAATGTGTTGCATTACTTATTGAACGCCGCCTCGCACCATTCTCTTTGAACGATACTGTTAAGTTATAAATAATTATTCCGTTTCATTCCGCCGAAATATATGTTCTAGATGATTTCGCAGGCTTTCTTAGTATATTTTCAACCGCGTAAAAAATGTAACGCCACACATGAAACAAATAACTTATACACCATTCATTTTTATGTAGACTATAGTTGAACGATCCATTCGTAGCTGATGGTTGCTGAGCAATGACGGCGACAGTGTATGTCACTGGTTAATACGCCACAATTTCCTTTAGCCACAGTTAGGAGTGTCATTACGTCAATGGTTATTAATAATGAGAGTTTTAAAGTCCAGTGGTATACACTGAAGAGCCAAAGGAACTTTTCCACTTGCCTAATATCGTGTAGGCCCCCGCGAGCACGCAGAAGTGCCGGAACACGATGTGGCACGGACTCGAATAATCTCTGAAGTAGTGCAGCAGGGAACTGATGCCATGAATCCTGCAGGGCTGTCCATAAATCCGTAAGGGTACGAGGGGGTGGAGATCACTTCGGAACAGCATGTTGCAAGGCATCCTAGATATGCCCAATAATGTTAATATCTGGGAAGTTTGGTGGAGAGCGGACGTGTTTAAACTCAGAAGAGCGTTTCTGGAGCCACTCTGAAGCAATTCTGGATGTGTGGGATGTCGCATTGACCTGTTGGAATTGCACAAGTCCGTCGGAATGCATAATGGACATGAATGGATGCACGTGATCAGACAGCATGCTTACGCACGTGTCACCTGTCAGAGTCGTATCTAGAGGTATCAGGGGTCCCATATCACTCCAACTGCACACGTCCCAAACCATTGCAGAGCCTCCACCAGCTTGAACAGTCCCTTGGTGACATAAAGGGTCCATGGATTCATGAGGTTGTTTCCCTACCCCTACCCGTCCATCCACTCGATACAATTTGAAATGAGACTCGTCCGACCAGGCAACATGTTTCCAGTCATCAACAGACCATTGTCGGTCTTGGTGGGCCCAGGAGAGGCGTAAAGCTTTGTGTTGTGCAGTCATCAAGAGTGCACGAGTGGGCCTTCGACTCCGAAAGCCCATATCGATGACGTTCCGTTGAATGGTCCACACGCTGACACTTCTTGATGACCCAGCATTGAAATCTGCATCAATTTGCGGAAGGGTTGCACTTCTGTCACGTTGAAGGATTCTCTTCAGTCGTCGTTGGTCCCATTCTTGCAGGATCTTTTTCCGGCCGCAGCGATGTCGGAGATTTGATGTTTTACCGTATTCCTGATAGTCATGGTATACTCGTGAAATGGTCATACAGGAAATCCCCAATTCATCGCTACCTCGGAGATGCTGTATTCCATCGCTCATACAACGACTACAATACATCGTTCAAATCTTGATAACTTGCCATTGTAGCAGCAGTAACCGATCTAACAACTGCGCCAGACACTTGTCTTATATAGGCGTTGCCGACCGCAGCGCCGTATTCTGCCTGTTTACATATGTCTGTGTTTGAATACGCATGCCTACACCATTTTCTTTGGCGCTTCAGTGTGCAAGGAATGGGCGTAGCACTTCCTGGATAGGACAATAATTGTGGAAATAATAGACCACATCCTTCTTCAAGGCGTTGTAGGTATCACTTGGACAAACACGCTACATTTGTAATGCTCACAGAAATTTGCAAAGTAATAAATCTACATGCAACTTCTAACTTATTTTTATAAGCTGACACTTCACTAACAACTTTGACTGTACTAAGAACATCAGTTTCTGTGAAACACTAATCTTCTGGATTCTAAAGGATAAAAAAATTTAAAGATCTACCCAGATAAAGAGGGTGCATCAATCTGGACATCTCTCTCCATGGGAAAAACTGTCCTTCATTCATACAGCTTCGTAACGTTCTTTGAAGACGGCATTACCAAACGATACTTCATGATAAGAAGAAAAGCTGTTTTTACATAAGAGCAGTTGAGCGCCCGCGAGCACCATGTACATACAAGTAACCTATCGAAGAAAAATAGGAAGAGTGAATGTAGCATTAGAGACTGAAACACAGCAAAATCGGGGAGTGATATACACTGTGCACTAGTACGAGTAAAATTTTATTTAATATGAAGGAAATCTGCACTCAGCAAGCCACGTTACGGTGAGTGCTAAAGGGTACCACTATCACTTCCCCTTCCCCATTCCATTCGAGAATGCTGAGTGGAAACGACTGCCGACAAATCTTCGTATAAGCTTTAATCAATCTAATTTTCTCGTCTTGTTCCTTTCACGAAACGTGTGTCAGATGAAGTAAAACTCTCTCTCGAAAAAAAAAAAAAAAAAAAAAAAATGATCGCAAAATCAAGAAAGAGTTGTGCGACATAAATTGAGGTTGGTAGACGTGTTCCTATACCTGAAAGATCGTGTCTACTCAAATTTCGCACCCATCGCATAAAAGTGGCGCTAGTAGCGCCATTATGAGGGTGCAAATCAGGTTTCTTTTAAATACACGTTGTAACGGTCGTGAGTGTCAGTTATTGTGGTGTGCGTACTGTAAGATCTTCGGTACTCACACCATCAGATTATTTGACTTGTCGCTCTAACGAATTAGGCGAGTGTCAGCAATATGTCTCGTGGTCTTATCATGGCGTGTTTATCTTCTGCCAGAAATCACATACAGTGGCTACATTCCTGCTAACACTTTCTGCAGTATCGCAGAAGGAACATCCAGCTTCTCATAGCCCTTCTACACAAACGCGTTCAAACTCAGTGAGGTGTTGTAATGGGGTCTTTGTCGGCTTAAAGACATTCTTGACTAACATCAACTCACCACGTTCAGTCTCAAAGGTAACTGTTGTGTACATAGTTCTGCGTAGTCAGCGCGTACACAACTTTCCCACTAGAGCGCGCCCCCCTAAGCACAACAGCGCAGGCGCAGCGCACGCCCGTCTCTGCACTACGAGATGGCGCTGTCTTAGAGACGGACCAAATTCTGCTTCCGCCGACCCGCGTATTAATATGCCGTTAGGTCAGACGATAGAAATGCCACTTGCACGCTTAGAGTAGCAGATTGACGGTGACCAACTTTAAACAGAACTTGATTAATTTTCACACACATTTATTAAAATAATAAAAATCATAGACATTACGTAACTTGATTCTGGATGCTGGTCACAATTGACAATCTGAAGTTCCTTTGGTCTTGGTACGTTAATCTTATCCTCACATATCTCTGATACTTGACAAAGTGTCTATACATTTCTCTTCATGGCTATGAACAGGAATATGGTAATGTTATTAGGCGCAGACTGAAACTTGACTACAGACTAATGCAGACTGACTAATCGGAGGTCTGTACACTCGTTATAATACCTCGAGCATTCAGGTATCACTGCGCGAGTGTGATCCGTGAGGAGAAAACGTTCTGCGTTAGCAGCAATCTCATTGGCTGCGAGACATATTAATACGTGGGTCGGCGGAAGCAGAATTTGATCCGTCTCTAAGACAGCGCCATCTCGTAGTGCAGAGACGGGCGTGCGCTGCGCCTGCACTGTTGTGCTTAGGGGGGCGCGCTCTAGTGGGAAAGTTGTGTACGCGCTGACTATGCAGAACTATGTACACAACAGTTACCTTTGAGACTGAACGTGGTGAGTTGATGTTAGTCAAGAATGTCTTTAAGCCGACAAAGACGCCACTACAACACCTCACTGAGTTTGAACGCGTTTGTGTAGAAGGGCTATGAGAAGCTGGATGTTCCTTCTGCGATACTGCAGAAAGTGTTAGCAGGAATTTAGCCACTGTATGTGATTTCTGGCAGCGGTAGTCACGAGAATATTCAGTTCCAAGACGACCGGACTCCGGACTGTCACGTAGCACTACCGTGAGGGAAGTCATCGCGTTCGGCGTGTGGCTCTGGCGCATAACGCTGCATCCGCAGCAGAAATTTGAGGAGCACCTGGCACCAAGGTGACACAAAGAGTTGTTACCAATCGGTTACTTCAAAGACAGCTTCGAGCCACACGCCCTGTAGCGTGCATTCCACCGACCCCTAACCACTGCCATTTACAACTGCAGTGATGTCAGGCGAGAGCTAATTGGTGGGCAGGGTGGAGGTTTGTTCTGTTTTCTGACGAAAGCTGGTGTGCCTCGGTGTCAGTGATGGCCGTGTGTTGATTAGAAAGAGGTCAGTTGAGGCCTGCAACCAACCAACCTGCCTGCGTGCTAGATACACAGGATCTGCACCTGGAGTTATGGTCTGGGTGCGATTTCGTGTGACAGCAGGAGCGTTTTTGTTGTTATCCCACGCAACCTTACTGCAAATTTGTATGTCAGGCAGGTAATTCAACCTGTTGTGCTGCCATTCATGAATAGCATTTCAGGGGCTGTTTTCCAACAGGATAACGCTCGCCCACATACCGCTGTTGTAACCCAACATGCCCTGAGGGGTGCCGACATGTTGCCTTGGCCTGCTCGATCACGAGATTTGTCTCTAATCGAGCACATATGGGGCATTGTCAGACTACGACTGCAGCGTCATCCTAGACCAACATTAACCGTCTCTGTATTGACCGACCAAGTGCAACAAGCATTGAACTCCATCCCATGAACTGACATCGAGCACCTGTACAACACAATGCATGCACGTTTGTAAGCTTGCACTCAATATTCTGGCGGCTGGACCGGTTATTAATGTACCAACATTTCACATTAGCGATAGCTTATCTCGCGCTGATATTAATATGTGATCTTGCAATGTTAACCTCTTAAATACGATACCAAGACAAATGTATTCCCGAAATTTCATTACTGAACATTAATTATTATTTGGTGTTTGGTTTTTTTTCGTCAGTGTATGTTGGTGACCTTTTCTTGGAATGTATGCTCTCAGAATTTTAACAGAAAATCTCTCCATGATACATAACGCCTCATTTTTAGCATTTGTCATTGGGGATTACTGGGCGTCTCCATAACGCAGTCACAATTATAAAACGATTCAGTAACAAAACCTGTAACTTTTCATCGAATCTTGACTGGTAAGGGTCCCAGACTGACGAGCAATACTCAAGAACCGATCGAACTAGTGTTTTGTAAGCAACCCTTCTTTGTGAATGAATTACGTATCCTGAAAATTCTCCCAACGAATCTCAGCCTGGCATTTGCTTTTCCTACAGTTAGTTTGAAACGGTAATTTAATTGTAGGTCGCTCCTGACGGTTACCACTAACAAGGGAAGATCCCCATCGCACCCCCCTCAGATTTAGTTATAAGTTGGCACAGTGGATAGGCCGTGAAAAACTGAACACAGATCAATCGAGAAAACAGGAAGAAGTTATGTGGAACTACGAAAAAATAAGCAAAATATACAAACTGGGTCGTCCATGCGTAAGATAGGCAATATTAAGGGCAAAGTGTGGCGAGGAGCGCCGTGGTCCCGTGGTTAGCGTGAACAGCTGCGGCACAAGATGTCTTTAATTCAAATCTGCCCTCGACTAAAAATTTTGCTTTCTTTATTTTCGCAAAGTTATGATCTGTCCGTTCGTTCATTGACGTCTCTGTTCACTGTAATAAGTTTAGTGTCTGTGTTTTGCGACCGCACCGCAAAACCGTGCGATTAGTTGACGAAAGGACGTGCCTCTCCAATGGGAACCGAAAACATTTGATCGCAAGGTCATAGGTCAACCGATTCCTCCACAGGAAAACACGTCTGATATATTCTATACGACACTGGTGACTGCATGTGCGTCACATGACAGGAATATGTTGTCGACCCACCTAACTAGTACACTTGGCGAATGGGTAAAAAGATTCTTCTACCTTGCCCGATTTAGGTTTTCTTGTGGATGTAATAATCACTCCAAAAAAAGTGATGAAAACATAAGAGTTTGTCACATAAACTGAAAATAAAAAGTTAAAATTTTCGGTCGAGGGAAGATTTGAACTAAAGACCTCTCGTTCCGCAGCTGTTGACACTAACCACGGGACCACGGCGCTCATCGTCTTACACTACCCTTACTATTGCCTATATTACACATGGACGACCCAGTTTGTATATTTTGCTTATTTTTTCATAGTTCCACACAACTTCTTCCTGTTTTATCGATCGATATGTGTTCAGTTTTTCAAGGCCTATCCACTGTGCCAACTTATAACTAAATCTGAGGGGGGTGCGATGGGGAGGTTCCCTTGTAAGTACTTTAACCGCTTTTAATGTTCCCAGTGATTTATCTCTAATAGCATAGTATACTGCCAACGGCCTTGCCGCAGTGGTAATACCAGTTCCCGGCAGATCACCGAAGTTAAGCGCTGTCGGGCTGGGCTAGCACTTGGACAGGTGACCATCCGGTCTGCCGAGCGCTGTTGGCAAGCGGTGTACTGATTACATGCCCCTGCGTATCCCCATCCGGTGACGCCTGTGGCCTGAGCATGAGACGGCGACCGGTCGGTACAGTTGGGCGTTCTAAGGCCTGTTTGGATGGAGTTTAGTTTAGTTTAACATAGTATACCAGCAATTGATCTCTTAGCCTCAGCTCCGCGCGGGGTAGCCGCGCGGTCTGAGGAGTCTTGTCACGGCTCGCGCGGCTCTCCCCGTTGGAGGTTCGAGTCCTCCCTCGGGCATGGGTGTGTGTGTTGTCCTTAGCGTAAGTTAGATTACGTAGTGCGTAAGCTTAGGACCGATGACCTCCGCAGTTTGGTCCCATAAGACCTTAACAAAAATTTCCAATTTTTTCTTAGCCTTAGCGTTACATTTACTTACGCCCAGAGTTAACTATCAGTTCTGCAGTAATCATCGTACATCCATAGTTCTTTCTGCATTTCACTACAGTCTTCCGGCATTGCAAGCTACCTATAGATAACAGAATAGTCTGCGAATAACCTCACGGAGCTTCCTACGTTATCCATTTAATCATTAAATATATTATAAACAGTAAAGACGTATTACCATTTTCATGGAGAACTCCCGAAATAACATTTACATTTGTGGATTTAATGCCGTTAAAAACGTGTTGAGATCTATCCACAGGAAAGTCCAGACTCAACTCACAAATAGCGTCCGCCACTCGCAGACTCTTATTTTGTTATACAGGACATGTAATCGCACTTGCGAATATGATCCACTTTCGGCTGTATACTGGAATGATGACAACGAAAACTTGTGCCACACGGGACACGAAGCCGGCTTTCCGTTTTACTCGAACAGTTGCCGTAACAGCTGCAGCCATCCGAACACGAATCACCGCCAGAGTCAAACTTCCATACGTCATCGTCCATACGTCACAACCTGCACTCGTACGTTACGGCCAAGAAGGACATATTTATTGAGAGTTGAGGGCCTGGTATTGGTGAGTAAGTACGAAATAGCAGTGCCTATGTTATTAAGAAGTACGATGCAATGTTTCTTCGGACATGCAGACATCGTAGTTCTTAATAACACAGGGATTGCTATTTCGTGTTCGTCTTATTTTGTTCACTAAACGCAATGTGGAAGTGTGCCGAAGTCAGGGAACAAGCAAACAGCCTGAGAGCCTCTGTCCACACCACAATGAATATCATGGACGTACAGAACGCGCTGCCTTTCGCAAAATCTCCATTTACGGAATCCATGCTGGTTTTTATAGAGAAGATTTTCATTCTCCAAAACTTCATAAAGGATCAGCGTGAAGCATTCTCCATATTTCTTCAGCAGATTGACGTCAGCGACATACGTTCAGGCGCGAACCCAGGGTTTGGTTCTGGGGAGGTTCTCAGTTTGTTACTGTCTCCTTCTCCGATAAAAAGTATCCGTAATATAATTTGCTGTCATCTCCACTTTCAACGTGCCATAGATTTGTATGACTTCAGTTATAATAACACTAAAATATATAAAATGTTTTAACAATAACAATAAATTAATTTAATACTCATAAAATATTTTAACGTAATAATAATAAAATAACTCTCATTATTTACTTTGTATTGAGTGAAATATATATCCCAGCTGTTTTCTATTGTCGTCATTTATTATGTTTTCCATCATTCCTTAGTTGCTTCTGTATTCTCGGGCCGGCGGGGGTGGCCGTGCGGTTCTAGGCGCTACAGTCTGGAACCGCATGACCGCTACGGTTGCAGGTTCGAATCCTGCCTCGAGCATGGATGTGTGTGATGTCCTTAGGTTGGTTAGGTTTAAGTAGTTCTAAGTTCTAGAGGACTGATGACCTCAGAAGTTAAGTCCCATAGTGCTCAGAGCCATTTGAACAATTTGAAATAATAACAAACATGTTGCTGCATTACAGTTTTCCGTTATTCTCTTGTTCTTACGTGAGAAGCAACTTTTGCAGCACAAGTTTCCTTAGGATAAATTATTGTTTGGTTCTGCTTACGATGTGTTATCTTATTTATCCATATGTGGCGTACTGGAATTGTACATAGTTGGCCTGCGTATACCAGGATCTATGAGTGTCGGCGTTTTTCGAACACATTTCAACTGAACACCTAACTTTTACTGTTCATTGTGTTCCGGTATGGTGTGTTTCCTGTATGAAGAGTTGTCAACTGTCGCTATGTGTTTGTCGTTTTTTGTGTTGTGATGTCTGTATATTCTTTTGTATATTGTGTGTGTGTGTGATTTTTTTGGAGATATTAAATTATTTGGTCTGATTATGTTCTGAACCTCTGTTACTGTTTTTGTGGGCGACATGATCAGTGAGTTCTCACGTACATTGACTGGGTCATTTATTACTTTCTTCTTCATTACAAAGGCTCTTTGTATGTGAAAGTATTCCTGTACCGTTACACGAGTTTTCTGATGCCGTCGTTTATTCTAATAATGTTGATATCATGTTCGATGGTAGATGGTTCATGTCCATGTTTATTAGGTGTTCAACAAAGGTGGCATGGCAGTTTCCATATTTCCAGCGTCTTATGTGTTTTTTACATCTAGTTTTGAAATTTCTGCCCGTCATTCCAAGATACATTTATTTACAGTGTTGACATTCTAACTAGTATATACAAGCTCCTTGATGTTTATCGGGTTACTCTGTTCGTGTTTGTAAATGTGACTGGAGTATGTGTCTTGTTCTGTACGCCGTGTTTTTCTCAGTATTTTTGCTATTCTGTGTGTTGATTTGTGTTTGTATATTAAAGAGTTCCATGCCTTCTTAAGGTCATGTCAATACATCCAATAAAGATAAGGAAAATGGATCCGTGTGTAGAATATAAGAAATAGGCTCATGAATTATGCAGCTCACGAATTATATAAGTAAAAACTGTGAGAGTGCATTCGAAAGTGATTACCTAATGCAGGATATTTCCTTAAATACTTGCCGCTCGGGGTAACCGCGCGGCCTTAGGCGTCTTGTTACGACCCGCGCGGCTCCCGCCGTCGAAGGTTCGAGTCCTGCCTCGGGCATGGGTGTTTGTGTTGTCCTTAGTGTAAGTTAGCCTAAGTTAGATTAAGTAATGTGTAGGCTGAGGGACCGATGACCTTAGCAGTTTCGTCCCATAAGACCTTACAACAAATTTCGAATTTCCTTAAATATTTACTTAAGTAAAACAGAAGTCGTTTCTGGCGTTCCCCAAGATAGTGTTATAGGCCCTCTGCTGGTCCTTATCTACATAAGCGGTTTAGAAGACAACCTGAGCAGCCGTCTTAGGTTGTTTGCACATGATGCTGTCATTTATCGTCTAGTAAAGTCATCAGAAGATCAAAATAAATTGTAAAAAGATTTATAAAAGTTATTTGTATGGTACGAAAATTGGCAGTTGACCCTAAATAATGAAAAGTATGAGGGCATCCACAAGAGTGATAGCCGGCCGGAGTGGCCGTGCGGTTCTAGGCGCTACAGTTTGGAACCGCGTGACCGCTACGGTCGCAGGTTCGAATCCTGCCTCGGGCATGGATGTGTGTGATGTCCTTAGGTTAATTAGGTTTAAGTAGTTCTAAGTTCTAGGGGACAGATGACTATAGCAGTTAAGTCCCATAGTGCTCAGAGCCATTTGAACCAAGAGTGCTAAAAGGAATCCGTTAAACTTCGGTTACACGATAAATCAATGAAATCTAAGGGCCGTAATTAAACTAAATACCTAGGAATTGCAATTACGAACAACTTAAATTGGAAAGAACACATAGAAAATTTTGTGGGGGAAGGCGAACCAAACACTGCGTTTCATTGCAGAACACTTAGAAGATGCAACAGAAATACTAAATAGACTGCCAACACTGCGCTTGTCCGTCCTGTTTCGGAGAACTGCTACGCGATGTGGGATCCTTATCAGACAGGATTAGGGAAGTGCATCGAGAAAGTTCAAAGAAGAGCAGCACGATTCGTATTATCGAGAAATAGGGGAGAGAGTTTCACTAACGTCATACAGTGTGTGAGGTGGACACCATTAAAACAAAGAGGCGTTTTTCGTTGCGGTGGAACCTTGTCACGAAATGTCAATCACTAACTTTCTCCTCCAAATCCGAAAACATTTTGTTGGCGCCGACCTACGTAGGGAGAAACTATTGTCATAATAAAATCAGAGCTCTCACAGAAAGATATAGTGTTCGTTTTTTTCCGCGCGTTGTTCGAAATTGGAATAATAGAGAATTATTGCGAAGGTGGTTCGATGAACCCCCTGCCAGACACTTAAGTGTGACTTTCGGAGGACCCATGCAGATGATGTATTTTACAACCTACGTTACAGTTCTCCATGCTAGTCTATTCTGTGCGAGCCTCTTCATCTCCACATAAGTATCGCAGCCTACGTCCACTAGAACCGGATTACTATTTTGAACCCACGTCCCCTCCCCCCCCCCCCCCCTCCGTATAGAATTATTCCCGAGGATCCGCACCTGGATAGGTCTATAATTAATGCATCTGCCTGACGATCTTTTTTAAGCGGTAATAATCTGCGCTTCTTTCCAAACGCTTCGCGCCCTTCGTCTCTCCAGCCACCTACGATAAAGTGCTGCTAGAAGGGGGGCACGGTATTTCATATAATCTCACAGCTACCTCATCTGGTTCAGATGCCTTTGGAGTGCCGAGCGATTTCGGTTGATTTTCTATTCTGCTGTAGAGTCACAGGTACCTGCTCAGCCGCAGTCGCATTTTCACTGTTGAGCGATTTTAGCTGCTATTCTATTTCGCTGTCACTTACCTCAATATCTGCCATTTCAGCTCTGGTATGGTGGTTGAAAGGAGGAACCGAATTACGATCCTAGGCGGTGAAACAATTTCGGAAGACGGAAATTAGTATTTAGGCCTTTTCGCTTTAAATTTCGGTGTCTGTATCGAGACTGAGCGACTGAATATATGCTCTCGTTCCGTTTACTGATCTTACATAGGATCAAAGCTTCTTATGGGTTTTTGGAAAGGTCGGTTGGCAATATTTTTTTCTCGAATTCATTGAGCGCTTCTCGCATTGAACTCCTTTCGTTCTATTCAGTTTTTGTTTATGTACTAGACTTTTACTTCGGTTAAGTGTGTGATGAAGCTCTCTTTGCTTACACAGTAACTACCCAACACGGGTATTGAAGCATTGTGGGTATTTACCATCCCTCACAAAGACGTCCCAGACTTATGGTCTAAAACGAATTGTACCATGTTTCGAAAGTTTACCCATTTGTAACTTCCTGGCAGATTAAAACTGTGTGCCAGACCGAGACTCGAACTCGGGACCTTTGCCTGTCGGGCGTAAGTGCTCTACCAACTGAGCTACCCAAGCACGACTCACGCCCCGTCCTCACATCTTTAAATCCGCCAGTACCTCGTCTCCTACCTTCCAAACTTCACAGAAGCTCTCCTGCGAACCTTGCAGAACTAGCACTCCTTTAAGAAAGGATATTACGGAGACATGGCTTAGCCACAGCCTGGGGGTTGTTTCTAGAATGAAATTTTCGTTCTACAGCGGAGTGTGCGCTGATATGAAACCTCCTGACAGATTAAAACTGTGTGCCGGACCGAGACTCGAACTATGAACCTTTGCCTTTCGCGGGCAAGTGCTCTACCAACTGAGCTACCCAAGCACGACTCACGCCCCGTCGTCACAGCTTTTAGGTCCCGAGTTCGAGTCTCGGTCCGGCACACAGTTTTAATCTGCCAGGAAGTTTCATATCAGCGCACACTCCGCTGTAGAGTGAAAATGTCATTCTAGATTTACCCATTTGTGTCTCACATATTCGTCGTCAGAGCTCAACATTTACTGCTGAATACTCAAACAGGTTGCGATTTCTTTCCTGTAACTTTTACTATGTAAAAATATTTCCCTGTCTTTCTTGTAACACGTGCAGTCATTGATGTTGCCGTACCCTTAAGATCACTCGTTCACTCTCTACGTTAACTAATTCAAAAATTTTATATCTGCTGGTTACTAATGTAGGAAGACTAAGTCATTGGCCGGCTGAAGTGGCCGTGCGGTTAAAGGCGCTGCAGTCTGGAACCGCAAGACCGCTACAGTCCCAGGTTCGAATCCTGCCTCGGGCATGGATGTTTGTGATGTCCTTAGGTTAGTTAGGTTTAACTAGTTCTAAGTTCTAGGGGACTAATGACCTCAGCAGTTGAGTCCCATAGTGCTCAGAGCCATTTGAACCATTTTTTGACTAAGTCATTTGTTGACTATGTCATTGCTCTAACAACTCGGTTATCTATCTGCTTGAAGTAATTTTCAGGCGAAACAGTCAGAAAAATCTCATACTCATCCCTGTCTCTCGCACCAGTTTTAATTGCAAGAATCTCTCATTCTATAACTGCCAAACTGAAGTCTCCCCTCTGTCAAGAGCACTGTCAGGAAACTTAATCGCGACATTCTGCAAGTTTTCTCTGCAGCGTTCTCCCACTACAGCGCCGGAGGCTGGTTTTTCTGTAAGAGCATCCGATTAACAGGTTCAACCCCTCCTCATTTTACTTTCACTTAAATTATTTTAAATTGGAGCGATGTCATTATCCTGAAGGAAGTCATTTATAAGATGTGCAAGATGGGGGCGCAAACTGTCGTCCTCGAAGACGAATGCCTCGCCAATATGCTGCTGATATGGTTGCACTATCGGTCGTAGGATGGCATTCACTTATCGTGCAGTCGTTACGGCGCCTTCCATGACCACCAGCGTCGTGCGTCGGTCCCCCATAGTGCCACCCCAAAACAGCAGGGAACCTCCACCTTGCTGCACTCGCTGGACAGTGTGTCTAAGGCGTTCAGCCTCACCAGGTTGCCTCCAAACACGTCTCCGACGATAGTCTGGTCGAAGTGATATGCGACACTTTTCGGTGAAGAGAACGTGATGCCAATCCTGAGCGGTCCATTCGACATGTTGTTGGACCCATCTGTACCGCGCTGCATGGTGTCGTGGTTGTAAAGATGGACCTCGCCATGGACGTCGGGAGTGAAGTTGCGCGTCACGCAGCCTACTGCGCACAGTTTGAGTCGTAATACGACCTCCTGTGGCTGCACGAAAAGCATTATTCAACATAGTGGCGTTTCTGTCAGGGTTCCTCCGAGCCATAATCCGTAGGTAGCGGTCATCCACTGCAGTAGAAGCCCTTGGGGGGCCTTAGCGAGGCATGTCATCGACAGTTCCTGTGTCTCTGTATCTCCTACATGTCCGAACAACATCGTTTTGGTTCACTCCGAAACGCCTGGACACTGCACTTGTTGAGAGCCCTTCCTGTCACAAAGTAACAATGCGGACGCGGTCGAACCGCGTTACTGACCGTCTAGGCATGACTGAACTACAGACAACACGAACCGTGTACCTCCTTCCTGGTGGAATGACTGAAAGTGATCGGCTGTCGGACCCCCTCCGCCTAATAGGCACTGCTCATGCATGGTTGTTTACCTCTTTGCGCGGATTTAGTGTTGTCTCCGAACAGTCAAAGGGACTGTGTCTCTGATAAAATATCCACAGTCAACGTCTATCTTCAGGAGTTCTGGGAACCGCGGTGATGCAAAACTTTTTTTGATGTGTGTATTTTCCCTTTATGATCCGCAAGAACGTAAGTTTTCCTCCAAAAGTAACGTGGATGATCTTTCTCCGAATGCGGCAGGTAATTCAGCACTGATCCTATGGGGCGCTTTTGCCTAAAAAAAAAAAAAATCCCCATGTACACGCCACATGTACTCTGTTGCCAGAGTAGCCACTTCCTTTCTGTGGTGCACGCCTCACGTACTGAGGAGGGTCCTACAGTTCACCACCCGATAGTGGAATTGAGATATTCGCAGAGAGATCGGCTCATAACCGTCTCAGCCTCTGATTTAGATCTTTCAATTAGCTGTATACAAGAGGACCACGAGAGATAATAGCTACTGTGTTACAAATAGCGAACCGTCCTTCTACCTCGTGTACGAGGCTAGCTGTCTTCATCTATCCAGCCAACCATCCAAAGGAAACAAGATTGGCCCCAGAACCCAAGAGGCAAGCGACATTCGTGCCGACACGAGCTACTGCTATTTACAGTTTGTTGCATCCATTGCGTTCAATAACCGCCGGCAGAGCCTCCTCTACATCTCGGACGAGATCAGCGGTTAAGAATACAGAGTGCACACTGGCCATCTTTAGCGAGTTACGGTGCTATTTCTCTGAGCAACTCCATTAGTGACACCGAGCGACGCGGCGCAGTGGTTAACACACTGGACTTGTATTCTGGGGGACAAAGGTTAAAATCAGCGTCCGAACATTACGATTAAGGTTTTCCGTGATTCCCCTAAATCGCTCCAGGCAAATTCCAGGATGGTTCTTTGAAAAAGCATGGCAGAATTCGTGCCCCATCCTTGAAACATGCCGCGTTTGTGCTCCATCTTTAATGACCGCTATGTCGATGTGAAGCTAAACCATGATCTTCCTTCCTTCCTTTTATTAGCCGCCTAACATTAGATTTTCCGGTGACCAACATACCCATCATCCATGCTCGTTCGGCCTTTTCAGGGAAATCGATCAATGGCCCAACGGACGAGGCAGCCAGTGTTGGCTCAGGTTTGTTATCAACACTGGGTAGC
Source organism: Schistocerca americana (assembly GCF_021461395.2). NCBI lineage: Eukaryota > Metazoa > Arthropoda > Insecta > Orthoptera > Acrididae > Schistocerca > Schistocerca americana. The sequence goes on along the minus strand of NC_060130.1, from coordinate 115,176,485 downwards.
ACCTCGTACCCGTCGCTAAAGGCGTGAGGCTAGTAGCAAATTGACACGCGTATAGCGCGTGTGACGCGACGATGCGCAGCGCGCGTTTTTGTAACTTCACTGGTTGAAACGGGACCGCGCAAATAGGGACGCGACGCGACTGGGACGCGACGCGACTGGGACGCGACACGCGCCTGCGCCGAGTCGCGCGGCGTTGAGGGGACAGTCGTGTGACCGGTTCCCACATTCGTGTCCCGCCCCGAGACATGCCAACTCACCACTGTCCGCAATTCACCCGAGAGTAAGGAGAAGCCGTTCGTAGTACGACTTTTTTTATTTTGTCCAGGCGATGTTGAAGATCTTTCATAAAAGTTAAAACCTGCATCATGCATTAAACAGCGGTAACTATTTTTATTTCGACTGTCGATTCCGGCCACAATGTGACCGTCCTCGGACCTTCTGTGCCAAAGGAGAACATTTGTGTATAAAATTCATTACGATAGATGCACATAGTACCTCATAAAATATTTTTCGACGAATATACATGCATTGTACACAGAATGTGAATTATACAAAGAATATACTTACAAAAGACGTTTTTAAATGTGTATTCTAAAACTGCAATAGAAAATGTGTGTGTGTGTGTGAAATTCTAAGGGATCAAACTGCTGAGGTCATCGGTCCCTAGCCTTACACACTACTGAAACTAAATTAAACTAACTTATGCTAAGAACAACACACACACACACCCATGCCCGAAGGAGGACTCGAACCTCCGGCGGGAGGGGCCGCGCAGTCCGTGACATGGCGCCCAAGACCGCTCGGCCACTCCGCGCGGCACAACTGCAATAGATAATCACTTTGAAAACACTAGAACTACTCTTGATGAAATACACTTTTTTTATGAAGCATACAATGAAACCATTAAGTGATTTTAATTTGCTACGTGACACACATTTGCGACCAACAGTACTGTGCTGCACATCATCAAAATTAGTTATTGCAGCTGTGGAATGCACAATTAAATGTCTATTTTAAGTACATTCTTAGTATGACTGAGTGACACTCTATGCTCTACGAAAAACGTTTCTCGAGGTGCTGTGAACAGTTACTGTATGTTCTTCATGTATAGGTGTTCTCCTTTGGTACAGATGGCCCGAGGACGATCTGAGTGTTTGCGAAATGGATTTTCATAGCAAGTATAGCTTTGTATTGCATGATCCAGATCCTCACCCTTACGAAATTTTTCTATGTTCATTAGTCTTTATTTTTATTTGTAGCATTATTTGCTGCAAACAATGTACGAAATTGTACATGACTACGTTTTGTAACGACTGAGACTGAGTATACCTCTTCTACTTCCATTGCTGTCACAGCAAACGGCATACTTAACGTCGCAGAGTACCGCACCACAATGCATTTAAGCAGAGTACATATTTAGAGCGGTTGGTAATAGATAACTGTGCACGTAGCCCAGATCATGGCAGCGACTGTTCAACTGGCTGAGTGCTCCCTTCATTAGACAGAGAACGAAGTAAGAAATACCTTGTGACAAAGGAAGATAATTAGGCGTAATTTTTGTGTGGCGGCATATGAATCTCATGTTTCGTAAGGAGACTCAGATAGTATAATATTCCTGACTTAGAAAAATCATGCAAAATATTAGTTATTATTGCAAATAATGCTATCCTAATTTTCTAGACACTACACTGCACCTACTCCCAGCGTTGTTACCTTCACTAAAATAGTTACACTGAGAGTACCTTTTACCTAAATCGCTGAATTCGCTTCAACTACAAATAACTGTAAAAAATCGGGAGCCACATGAAATAACAATATAAAAGTTACAACAAGCAGTAAGCTACGTTCGAGTTTTCAATTGTTGAAATGTGACTTACGTAAGTCGGAGGAATGTCAGTACGATGCCAAAGTAGGTAGAAGTACCGCTGCTCAGACCCTAGCTCTGGATATGAGAAGAGAGAAAACTCTACTGGGATTTAAAATGCGGTACAGTCATATCGCATCATACGAGGCGGCTGGACTTTGACCATAGCTGACACACGCCAGTACAATTAAAGTGAGACGCTACGATAGCTGAGGAATGAACTGAACTCTGGGAGGTCAACAACGATAAGAGTGTCTATAACCGAAAGGAAAGCTACAGTTTCCTATGGCAAGAGCAGTTTTCGTCTTTCAAGAGGTACCGAGAAAATTCCCAGAAAATTTTGAATCCAGTAGTGACGGGTTTATGATATTTACCGTTATAGGAATGTAACAGCCAGCGAATTGTTCCTCAGCAGCGCCTCGTGAAAGGGACAGAAATTTAAGAAATGTGGAGTAACGGAAATGTAGATTTTCTAGGTAAGAGGTTACCTACAGAACGCTTGCATAACCTGTAAATGAACACTGACAGTGTATTCGGCTTCTATACGAAACTGGACAACAGGGCTACGTTAGAACGTGAAGACAGAGAGAGACAACAGTGATGGTTGTGCGTTTATTAAATTTTTACAAATTTTCCTACAGAAGTATTGAACCATCCGAAATTGCAATATGTCATTGAAAGAACGATAATTGTAATAAAATTGCTCGTGAGCGTTCAATATCACACATATTCTCTCTCTTTTTTTTAATCTCATTTTGTTCGTTAAGGCTCGTTGCATTTATTCGGGGTGGACATCCCACAACATCCATTCAAGTTTATCGTTCATCCGTTCACTCAGTTTTCTTTATTACAGAGAGCAGCTATCTCTCTGACCGATGACGCTGAGCTACCGTGCCGGCATTCTCAGGTGGCTCAAAAATGGCCCAAATGGCTCTGAGCACTATGGGACTCAACTTCTGAGGTCATCAGTCCCTTAGAACTTAGAACTACTTAAACCTAACTAACCTAAGGACATCACACACATCCATGCCCGAGGCAGGATTCGGACCTGCGACCGTAGCGGTCTCGCGGTTCCAGACTGTAGCGCCTAGAACCGCTCGGCCACTCCGGCCGGCGACTTCTCAGGTGGAAATGTGTATTCGGAGACAAGCGTAGTTCATCGTTCTTCCCACAACACTTCTCTGAGAGAAATGGGAAAACATTTAGTTATGTCAAATATGTTATTGTGATATGCAGAATACAGAATAGTGTACGGTAATTTAGTGAGATATTTGCTAGTCGCGCGTCTTCAGTCACAGCAGTTTATTTTTCTATTTAAATATGACGCAGTTCAAAATGGAATTGTACCTCAGAAACGTGTTGGAATTAAACATAAAAATTATAGTATTATGACTGAAGATGCCATATTACTAGCAAAAGTTGTTGCTTTATTGTGGTTACAGTCTTGGACCACAATGTTTATTTGTAATCAGGGTATTAATTCCAGTCGGTAATGGCCATCTTTAGATCTAGAAAATCTTGAATTGGAAGAAGCATGTTATTGAACATCTCAGACAATTAAGTTCAGCTACTTTTGCTCTTCATATAATTGCTAATCTTGGAAATAAACGTATCAACCTCCTGACATATTTTGCATTTTTACAATGGATACTGTCGTACTGAATAATTTTCTGGGGTAACTCATCATTTAGACAGAAAGTATTGATTGCACAAAAGTGAGCAGTGATAATAATGTGAGCTGTTCATCCACGGATTTCATGAGGAGCTAGGCAATTTAACTGTGCCGTCACAATACATTTTTTCGGTACTGAAATTCGTCATAAATAATCCAACACAAGCTAAGAAAAACAGTGATGTATATACCTACAACAATAGAGAGAACAATACCTTTAATAACCATTGATAAAGCTGCCAGTGGCTCAGAGACGAGTTCAATATGCAATTTGTCCAATAACATGTCTGACAGGTAGCGAAGCAAATTTTAAATATAATTTAAAATCAGTTCTCCTGGAGAACTTCTATTCTACTGACGAATTTCTACTTAAAAACTACTAGCCAGAAAAGAACTTGTTTTTAAATGCATCTGCATGTGCAGGAAATTAAATGTGAATGTTAACAGTAATCACGATTACACATCCTATAAACTGATTCATTTCAAATCATTTCGACAAAAGAATCGTTCAAATGGTCTATAGAACATGTAACTAACTAACTAAGCACGTAGAGGCAGCGTAATTCACAAAACACTCCTAACTATACAAATGTAAAGCAGGAAACAACTGTACAACATATCCATACCTGAGTCAAAGCATGTTGCATTACATCTACCACGCCAATACATATGATGGCGCAGTAGAAATCATTGGCCATTTCGGCTTCGTCAAACAAAATTATAGTATGTAAATAGCACTATTCAAGCGTACGAACATGAAGACAAACTCAGTACGTCAGTATAACTAAGTTTTCTTCATGTGCAGTATGTACACTTGAATTTACTTATCATAATTTTATTTGTTTGACGAAGCCAATATGACTAATGATTTTGACTGTGCCATCACATGTAAAACCGTGACATGTGTAATGAAACACGTGTTCACTCTGGTAGGGATCTGTTGTACAGTTCTTTTGTAGATGTTTTCTGCTTTACATTCGTATAGTTATGAGTGTTTTGTAAATTAGGCTTTACATTCTTATAGTTAGAACTGTTCAGTAAATTATGCTGCCTCTACGTGATTATATTTCCTAGGTCCGAAGATGGTCATTTCCGACTGAAACTAATAACCTGATTACAAATAAACATGCTGGGCCAAGACTGGAATTATAATAAAGCTACTATTTTCCTGAACCGCTGGAAATGTTTTCGTGACAACTTGTAACTAGAAAAAATATCCGTATCCTATAAACTACAGTCACGGACAGCACACGACTACGGTATGTAGTTTTCAAGGGCGTAATGGTTAATGGACCGACTAGTTGTGGCATTGAGTAACCGCTGACGACACAAAATGATGAGACAGCCTCACAGGCTGAAAACGTCACAAGTTCCGCGTACTGCGCAGAATACTGCCACGAGGCTGGGTCCCTGGAGAAGTGTCTGTGGGAAACATAACTACGACGTGTTGCCAATTTTTTATATCCAGGAATTCTACCTCGAGCTAACAGCTGTTCGTCGCTTCCAGTGTGTGTTTCTTGCAGTACTAGAACGCCCATTTTGTGTTCCTCTAAGATCTTAGTGAGGTAATCACTCTTGGCTCTACTGATGCCCTCGATGTTTAATTGGCATATAGTTAGTTGTGGGCCTATTGTTCGTGTTTGGAACTGTGACTGTGCTGGCGTTCCACAAACAATGAAGCATATCGCAGTGGACTGCCCCCTCCGTGCCTTTCCTGGGAATGTAGTGAATTCGAACCTGGTTACTTCCTAAGTGGTGGACTGGATCAATGGCTTAGATATAAAGATCTAAACTGTATTTCAATGTGTCTGTGGTACTGTATTTTATGTGTTATTGTGATTGTTATGTTATCATACGCTAAATAAATAAATAAAAACTACGATGCGTTCCAGGAGCATCTACATCTACATTCATACCCCGCAGGCCATCATACGGAGCATGGTTGAGGGTACCTTGTACCACTGTTAGTCATTTCCTTTCCTGTTCCACTCGCAAATGGAACGAGGGAAAAACGACTATCTATATGTCTTCGCGCGAGCCCTAAATTCTTGTATCTTATCTTCGTGGTCCTAAAGCGGGATTTATGTTGGTTGCAGTAAGATCGTTCTACAGTCTTTCGCAAAATCCTATTCTCTAATCATTCTCGGTAGTGTGTGACGAAAAGGGCTTCTTTTTCTATCCAGCGATTTCTATTTGAGTTCAGGTAGCATATCCATAATACTCGATTGTTGATCGAAACTTCTGGTAACAAGTCTAGCAGCATGCTTCTGAATTTCCTCTTCTATGTATTCCTTTAATCTGACCTTCTTGTTGCCGGCCGGAGTGGCCGAGCGGTTCTAGGTGTTACAGTCTGGAGCCGCGCGACCGCTACGGTCGCAGGTTCGAATCCTGCCTCGGGCATGGATGTGTGTGCTGTCCTTAGGTTAGTTAGGTTTAAGTAGTTCTAAGTTCTAGGGGACTGATGACCTCAGAAGTTAAGTCCCATAGTGCTCAGAGCCATTTGACCTTCTTGGTATCCCAAACACTCTTAGAGTACTCAAGAATGAATCGCGCAAATGTTCTGTACGCGGTCTCCTCTACAGAAGGGTTAAACTTTCCTACAATTCTCCGAATAAACCCAAGTCGGCCATTCGCCTTCCCTACGACAAACCTTACGAACTCATTCCATTTCACATCACTTTGCAGCGTTACTCCTAAATATTTAATCGACGTGAATGTGTCAAGTAACACGCCACTAATGCTGTATTCGACTATTACAGGATTGTATTTCCTAGTCATCTTTACTAACCTAAATTTTTCCACACTTAGAGCAAGATGCCATTCATCATATCTAATAGAAATTATATCCAAGTCGTCATTTATCTTCCTGCAGTCACTTGCAGACGACACTTTCCCGTACACTAAACCCTCAGCAGCAAACAGTTTCAGACTGCTGCTCATACTATCCGTCATATCGCTGATGTGCACTCTAATAAGAAGAAGGAGAAGAAGACACGCCATGAAGGAAGTATCCGAATGAGACGGAAATCGGTAGATGTGATGCACATGTATGGACAAACAAATGATTACAATTTCAGAAAAATTCGATGATTTATTCGAGAGAAAGAGCTGCACAAATTGAGCGAGTCAATAACGCGTTGGTCCACCTCTGGCCCTTGCACAAGCAGTTATTCGCCCTGGCATTGATTAACACAGTTGTTGGATGTCATCCTGAGGGATATTGTGCCCAATTCTGTCCAATTGGCGCTCTTGATCTTCAGAATCACGAGTTGGTGATATGATCCAAACGTTCTAAATTGGGGAGAGATCGGTGACATTGCTGGCCAAGGTAGGGTTTGACAATCTCGAAGATAAGCACCAGAAATTGTCGCCGTGTGCGGGCGGGCATTATCTCGATGAAATGTAAGCCGAGGATGGCTTGCCACGAAGGGCAACCAAAGGCAGCGGAGAATATTTTCGTCGTAACGCTGTGCTACGGGTGCCGCGAATGAGAACCAAAGGTGTCCTGCTACGAAAAGAAATGAGACTCCAGATCATAGCTCCTGGGTGTAGGCCCGTATGGTGGGCGACAGCTTGGTTGATATCCCACCGCTGTCAAGGGCGTCTCTACACACGTCATCCGCCCTGAATCTTGTTGACTGGAATAGAACTGTCTTCAGTGATGAGTCCGCTTCGAACTGAGCCCCGATGATCAACAAAGACGTGGCTGGAGACGCACCGGACAGCAGTGGTATGCAACCTGAGTGTCGCCCGCGATACGACTCGAAAGCTTTTGACAATGTTGACTGGAATACTCTCTTTCAAATTCTGAAGGTGGCAGGGGTAAAATACAGGTAGCGAAATGCTATTTACAATTTGTACAGAAACCAGATGGCACTTATAAGAGTCGAGGGGCATGAAAGGGAAACAGCGGTTGGGAAGGGAGTGAGACAGGGTTGTAGCCTCTCCCCGATGTTATTCAATCTGTATATTGAGCAAGCAGTAAAGGAAACAAAAGAAAAATTCGGAGTAGGAATTAAGATCCATGGAGAAGAAATAAAAACTTTGAGGTTTGCCGATGACATTGTAATACTGTCAGAGACAGCAAAGGACTTGTAAGAGCAGTTGAACCGAATGGACAGGGTCTTGAAAGGAGGATATAATACGAACATCAACAAAAGCAAAACGAGAATAATGGAATGTAGTCGAATTAAATCGGGTGATGCTGCAGGAATTAGATTAGGAAATGAGACGCCTAGAGTAATAAATGAGTTTTGCTATTTGGGTAGCAAAATAACTGATGATGGTCGAAGTTGAGAGGATGTAAAATGTAGATTGGCAATGACAAGGAAAGCGTTTCTGAAAGAGAGAAATTTGTTAACATCGAGTATAGATTTATGTGTCAGGAAGTCGTTTCTGAAAGTATTTTTATTGAGTGTAGCCATGTATGGAAGTGAAACATGGACGATAAATAGTTTAGACAAGAAGAGAATAGAAGCTTTCGAGATGTGGTGCTACAGAAGAATGCTGAAGATTAGATGGGTAGATTACATAACTAATGAGGAGGTACTGAAAAGAACTGGAGAGAAGAGAAATTTGTGGCACAACTTGACTAGAAGAAGGGATCGGTTGGTAGGGCATATTCTGAGGCATCAAGGGATCACTAATTTAGTATTGGAGGGCAGCGTGGAGGGTAAAAATCGTAGAGGGACACCAGGAAATGAATAACTAAACAGATTCAGAAGGATGTAGGTTGCAGTAGGTACTGGGAGATGAAGAACCTTGCACAGGATAGAGTAGAATGGAGAGCTGCATCAAACCAGTCTCTGCACTGAAGACCACAAGAACCCAAGAGTGATGGTCTGGGGGGCCATTTCATTTCTAGCAGGCCCCCTTTAGTTGTCATCCGCGGCTCTCTTACAGCACAGCGGTATGACGGCGATACTCTACGCCCCGTTTTGTGGCCCTTCACGGCAAGCCATCCTGGGCTCACATGCCCGCCCGCACACGGTGCCAGTTTTTTACTGCTTGGCTTCGCGTTTGCCAAACCCTACCTTGGCCAGCAAGGTCGCCGGATCTCTCTCCAATTGAGAACGTTTTTGTCATATCACCAGTTCGTGATTCTGACGATTTAGCGCGGCAATTGGACAAAAGTGAGCACAATATCCGTTAGGAGGATATCCAACAAGTCTGTCAGTCATTGCCAGGCTGAATAACTACTTGCATAATCGACAGAGGTGGACCAACGCGTTATTGGCTTGCTCAATTTGTAAAGCTCTATGTCTTGAATAAATCTTCAAATTTTTCTGAGATTGTAGTCATTTGTTTGTCTATAAGCGTGCATTACATCCTTAGATTTCCGTACTATTCGGATAGTTCTTTCGTGCTGCGTCTAGAGAACAAGAGCCGTCTTGTCACACTAACTTGGGGCACGCCTGACGATACATTGGGCTCCGATAAACGCGCGCCGTCCGAGTCTACATACTGGGTTCTGTTCAAATGGCTCTGAGCACTATGGGACTTAACTTCTGAGGTCATCAGTCCCCTAGAACTTAGAACTACTTAAACCTAACTAACCTAAGGACGTCACACACATACCTGCCCGAGGCAGGATTCGAACCTGCGACCGTAGCGGTCGCGCGGGTTCCAGAGTGTAGCGCCTAGAACCGTTCGACCACCCCGGCCAGCCTGGGTTCTGTTACTCAAAATGTTTTCAGGCCACTCTTATATCTGAGAACCTCCTCCGCACTATCGGACCTTTTTAACAGTTAGTATCGTGGCACTCCATCAAACGCTTTCCGTAAATCTAGGAGTATGGAATCCGCCTGTTGCCCTTCATCCATTGTCTACAGGATATAGTGCGTGAAAAGGGCAGGCGATGCGTTTTAAGTTCGTGTTGAATTGCGGATAGAATATTTCCTCTCTCGAGGAAATTTATTATATTCGAAATTAGAATATATTAAACAATTCTGTATCAACAACGGAACAAATGAAACTGTGTACTTCAAGAAAAATTTGCAAAAGCGTGTTTTAAGTTCGAACGGAGGAAATTCATGAATTCACGTAGTGTGCTCCAAATATTGAGGATCGCGACAGCGATGAAAGAGAGAAGATTAGGATATAACATTCCGTCGACGACGAGGTCGATAGAGAGGGCGCACAAGTTGGGGATTCAGGTAGAATGGGTAAGGAAATCATCGGTGTCCTGTTTAAGGCAAACCATTCCGGCATTTGCCTAAAGTGATTCAGGGAAGCCGTGGTGATACTATATCTGGATAGGTGGACGGGGATTTGTGTTCAAACGTGTGTGAAATCTTATGGGACTTAACTGCGAAGGTCATCAGTCCCTAAGCTTACACACAACTTAACCAAATTATCCTAAGGGCAAACACACACACGCATGCCTGAAGGAGGACTCGAACCTCCGCCGGGACCAGCTGCACAGTCTATGACTGCAGCGCCCTAGACCGCTCGGCTAATCCCGCGCGGCGGGGGATTTGTAACGCCGCTCTTTTGAATCCGAGTCTTGTGTCTTTCCATTGCACCACCCCAGTCAATGCGACAGCAAAGATCCAGAAATGAGTTTAATTCCGATCTAGTGAGAACATTGCCCAGGAAAGTTATTTATTCATCTGTCTAGTGATACTCGTATTTTTAATGCTTGAACCTAATAAGTGATTAGTGGAGTACGCGATGCAAAGGTTTTCCCGATGCACTCACTATTACTATTTGCGACAAATTTAAAATTAATTCCATACAACAATACTCGTATTTTTACGCTGCAGAAATACTTTTGATTTATCAACTTAGATATTGGTTCAAATGGCTCTGAGCACTATGGGACTCAACTTCTGAGGTCATTAGTCCCCTAGAACTTAGAACTAGTTAAACCTAACTAACCTAAGGACATCACACACATCCATGCCCATGGCAGGATTCGAACCTCCGACCGTAGTGGTGTCGCGGTTCCAGACTGCAGTGCCTAGAACCGCGCGGCCACTTCGACTTCGATAATCTAAAAGCTTCTCAACCGACTGCTGTTGGACAACAAAGTTGCCAGAAACTTGTTTCGGAATGTACTATTTATACTAAAAGTTAATCAGCATATTTTTAGTGACCATTTAGGACACAAGAAATAACTTATATGTTATTTTCATACACATATACTTCAACATCCACATTTGAGCTAGCCAAAAGGTATTGATGAAGTTAAACGTTTCATCTACTACGTGTTTCTTAGAAACAATACGGGCGTAATTCAGAAGAATAGGGTAAAGAATCGGCAGAGACCTTGTCGAAATTAAGGGTGACCACGGGGACCTAAATCAGGTTTCCCGGACTGGGAATTGAACCCGCATTTCTTGACTACGAACCGAACATGGTGTTGCCATGGCCGGAATGGTTCCTTCGAAAAGTATATGGCCAACTTTGTATGCCACACTTGACCAGTCCGAACTTGTGTTTCGCGTCTAATGACACACGAAGCAAGCGCTTGTCTTCCTGAGTGTGATTTTAGTGCCTTAACATCCCAATTCAAATCCCTGCCAGGTCCCTCTGACTGAGATATTCTATGGTTCTCCTAAACTTCTTCAGGAGAATGTCGGGGTAGCTCCTTAAGCAAGTTCGTGGCCGATATCCTCCCCCCTCTAGCCGACTTGTTCGAAACTGGGTTTATGTCGAGACCAAGCAAAATGGAGGAGGAAATTGGCCACGGATTAGTTTAATGAAACGTTTCGGCATTCAGCCCAAGCAATTTTGATAACCCGTGGAAGTACTAAACCTGGATGCCCAGGTAGGGATTTGAAACTCGCTCCACTGCCAGAGGCGGGTAAGGCAGGCTGCTCCAAAAATATCCATTACGAGGATATGTATTAAGCTGAGGTTTTCACTAAGTTATAGCGGAACATGGAGTACATTTTCTGGCATACACAAGTAATTACTAAAGTTTATAGCTGCAGAGTTATTAGACAGACCGTCTTCTTTTTAAATGAAACTTAATTTTTCTGTGCCGTACTGCATCTGCAGCAGCAATTTGAGCAGCAGTTGTCACCACAGCGACGCAACGAACTGTCACAAATCGGTTACTTCAAGGACAGCTCCGAGTCGGACGCCTTTTAGCGTGTATTCCACTGACCTCAAACCACAGCCACTTGCGACTTCAGTGGTCTCAAGCGCGATCTCACTGGAGGGCAGGCTGGAGGTTTTCGTGTTTTCTGATGAAAACTGGTTTCGCCTTGGTGGCAGTGATGGCCGTGTGTTGGTTAGAAGGGCCTGCAATCAACCTCTCTGCGTGCTGGACACACTAGACCAATACCTGGAGCTATGGGCTGGGCTTCGATTTTGTACGACAGCAGCGGCACCCTCGTGCTTATCCCACGCACCCTGACTGCAAATTTGTTCGTCAGTCTACTGATTCGACCTGTTGTGCCGCCATTTATGAACAGCACTCCAGTGGGTGTTTACCAACAAGATAACGCTCGCCCACCTACCGCTCTTGTAACCCAAAATACTCTGCATAGAGTGGAAATATTGCGTTCGATCACCAGACCTGACTCCAATCGAGAACATTTGGGAAATCATCGGACGACAACTCCAGCGTCATCCACAACCAGCATTAACCGTCCCTGTATTGACCGACCAAATGCAACAGGCATGGAACTCAGTCCCATAAACTGATATCTGGCGCCTGCCATGCGTGCACTTTTCCATGCTTGCAGTCAACGTTCTGGCGGTTACACCGATTATTTATACACCAGCATTTCACATTTGTAATGGCTAATCTCGCGAGTACATTAATTTGTGATCTTGCAGTGTTAATCACTTAAATATGTTGCCTAGACAAATATGTTCGCGAAATTTCATTACTCTAAATTAATTGTTTTTTAGTGTTGCGATTTTTCCCGTCAGCGAATTACTCATATTATTCTAAGACAATGTTTCCGGATGTCTTAGAAGAAAAGAAAGAAAGTGTGTGTTTGTGTATGTATTGTGAGGTATCGATAGCATCGCGCTCCTGTTCATAGTAGAGTTTGCAGCCCGGCGCTTGTTACAGTCTTCGATGCGCGATTGTTACTCAGTGCCCGTGATGTTATCGCGCAAAGTTCGCTTCACTTTGGTATTTTTGTCTCTGACGGGTGGGGTGGCTACGGTATCGTAATATATCGGGCTTCAGTTCCCAAGTGAAGAGACGTTCCTGTTTTTAAAATTATGCGAAAATTTTATTTCGATAGGCGTCCGATCCTGGTAGCTGAGTGGTCAGCGCGGCGGAATGTCATGCCTAACGGCCACTCAGGGACTGGGTGTTGTGTTGTCCTTACCATCATCATTTTCATCCCCATCGACACGCAAGTCGCCGAAGTGGCGTCAACTCGGAAGGCGTGCTCCAGGCGAACGGTCTACCAGACGGGAGGCCCTAGCCACACGGCATTTCCAGTTCGATAGACGCCTTAATTAAGCTGTCCCAATTACGTGGAGACGGCACCACCACGGTGGTATTGTCGTATCTGACTTCACGATTTTAGTTCAGGCACTGCCGGACGACAGTGTATTTATTGGGATATATCAGTCAGTAAACAAGGACAGAGGTTTCACTTAAAGCAAGACTTAAGATCTGGTGTGTACCTCATTCGTCAGCCAGGAAACACCAATTGGATGTGCATTTCACGCACAAACGTCCTGGATTAGATAAAAAAAAGAAAAAAAATTGTTCTTCAAAAGCCGTTGGGAGTCTAACTCTGTAATAAGAAGAAAGCGAAGAGGAGGAGGAGTAGGAGATTATAGAGTTTAACGTCCCGTCGACAAAGAAGTCATTAGAGACGGAGCACAAGCTCGCATTAGGGAAGGATGGGGAAGGAAATCGGCCGTGCGCTTTCAAAGGGACCATCCTGGCGTTTGCCTGAAGCGATTTAGGGAAATCACGCAAAACCTTAATCAGGATGGCAGGATGCGGGTTTGAAGCATCGTCCTCCCGAATGACAGAAAGCGACTCAACAATACTGCAGTACGGATCGAGTCCAGGCAGCGAGCGCACATAAAAGCACCGTTCGCATAATCTGAAAAGAACTGCTTGGTAAGTCGGTCAGCAACGCGCAGAAATGGAATCGTCAACGCAGCTGATAACCCGAATATGTTGTATCTACCGACCACGGCGAGGTGCTCTCAGAAATTACCTAGGCTACAGAAATTATTGCTGGTCTAGTGGTTACTGGGTGACTAGTGAAAAGTGGACACAAAATATGGTGGTGATAAGGAAAGAGTGAAAGTAAAGTACGGTGAGGGTTGAGTACTGCACCTGAGCGGGCGGGCCGGGCGTCATTCTGTGGCGGGAGCGCACACACGACTGCTTAGACCAGACCTCGTCTCCTATGGCAAGGCAGGAAACAGCCAATCACAGCCCGCCACCCAATGTCACCGTTGCCCAACAGGGCGTCAGCTGGCTACCGCACCGCGCGCGCGCCGCCCGCCAATTGAAACCGCCGTGGGGTGGCGCCACATCGATTGTCTTATATCACGGCGCGCCACTAAATTTCCTGTCACTCTGTCGGTTACAGTGTCAAGCGGTTTGCTCTTTCGTAGCAGGAGGATTTTTCCAGAGCTCCCTTTCTGACTACTGATGCAGACACATTTATGACACATATTCTGAAAATGAGTTTCCATTTGCCTTAACCATCACAAATCGTCAAGCTTTTTAACATTAACATTTTACATCTACATCAATATTCTGCAAGCCAAATAACGGTGTGTGGCGGAGGCATGGGCGTCACCGCCGGAGAGGGGGGGGGGGGGGGGACGTGCCTCTCGAATAGTTTTTGAAAACCAGTAAAAATTAACAGTTAGCTGGATTTATTAACGTCCAAGTAAACCAAATCCACTTGCGTTTTCGCTAAAAAGACACTATTCCAAGTTTTAACGATTCTCTCGGTACGACTGCGAGTGTTGAAAGAGCGGTGTAGATAAGCACGAATCTTCTGGTTTTGCTGTAAGTTTGTAGGAAGGGTGGCCAGGAGGCAGACGGTTAACAATCTAACGCCACGTGATATTCACTTACAGTCCGGTGACGGTATGGTAGTACAGTTACTGTACAGTCAGTGTATGAGCCAAGAGAAATTACTATGAAGAGAGTTCAAGGCAATTCTTCAATACTGTCTTTCTTTAAAAGGAAAAGAGTGATGGTAATGAAAGGTTTATTACAGAATGTATTCCAGTTTACTCAGTCTCACCAGTACAATGTTGTAGAACACCGAGGTTGTAGCAATTTATCATCTGTTTTTAAACTGATTTAAATATAGCATGTAGCCTGTTATGTTCTACACAAATAATTAAAGATTTAGGACATAATACATAATAAACATACACACACTGGCGAGATATTTAAATGTTAGTACACACATCAAAAAAAGTTTTGCGTCGTCCCAATTCCCAGAACTCCTCAAGACAGACGTTGACTGTGCATATTGTATCAATATTGTATCACAGACACAGTCCCTTTGACTGTTCAGAGATGTCACTAAACCCGCTCAGAGATGTAAACAACCATGCAAGAGCAGCGCCTATTAGACGGAGGGGGTCCGACAGCCGATGAGTTCCAGTCAATCCCCCAGGAAGGAGGTACACGGCTCGTATTGTCTGCACTTCAGCCATGCCTAGACGGTCACTACCGCGGTTCGATCGCGTCCGCATTGTTACTTTGTGCCAGGAAGGGCTCTCAACAAGGGCAGTGTCCAGGCGTCCTGGAGTGAACCAAAGCAATGTTGTTCGGACATGTAGGCGATACAGAGACACAGGAACTGTCGGTGACATGCCTCGCTCAGGCCGCCCAAGGGCTACTACTGCAGTGGATGACCGCTACCTACGGATTATTGCTCGGAGGAACCCTGACTGCAACGCCACAGTGTTGACCAATGCTTTTCGTACAGCCATAGGACGTCGTGTTACGAGTCAAACTGCACTCCCAACGTCCATGGCGAGGTCCATCTCTGTAACCACGACACCATGCAGCGTGGTACAGATGGGTCCAACAACATGCCGAATGGACCGCTCAGGATTGGCATCACTTTCTCTTCACCCATGAGTGTCGCATATGCCTCCAGGTAGACAATCGTCGAAGACGTGTTTGGAGGCAACCCAATCAGGCTGAACGCCTTAGACACACTGTCCAGCGAGTGCAGCAAGGTGGAGGTTCCTTGCTGTTTTGGGATGGCATTATGTGGGGCCGACGCACGCCGCTGGTGGTCATGGAAGGCTCTGTAACGGCTGTACGATACGTGAATGCCATCCTCCGACCGATAGTTCAACGACATCAGCAGCATATTGGCGAGGCATTCGTCTTCATGGACGACAATTCGCGCCCCCATCGCGCAGATCTTGTGGATGTCTTCCTTCAGGATAACGACATCGCTCGTTTAGAGTGGCCAGCATGTTTTCCAGACACAAACCCTATCGGAATGCCTGGGATAGATTGAAAAGGGCTGTTTATGGAAGACGTGACCCATCAACTACCCTGAGGCATACACACCGAATCGCCGTTGAGGAGTGGGACAATCTGGACCAACAGTGCCTTGATGAACTAGTGGACAGTATGTCATGACGAATACAGGCATGCATCAGTGCAAGAGGACGTGCTACTGGGTATTAGAGGTACCGGTGTGTATAGCAATCTGAACCAGCATCTCTGAAGGTCTCCCTGTATGATGGTACTGAGTTGATGCGAAACGTTTTTTGACGTGTGTGTTATACAACTTCTTATACTCGGTAATCGCAAGATGCGTTTTAATCCAGGGTTAAAGTGGCAGCCCTAGGAGTTTGAAGTGCCATGGAATTATATGGTCTGTGGCATCCAGAATGCTCCAAAAAGTGGTTTTAGGCCTTAATTTTTTCAAAAGTTTTTAAGGGGATTTGCCGTTTAGAATGCCTTGAGATGTATACGCTGTCGTCGTGCCCCTCGCCCCTCCCCTCCCGCCAAATACACTCCTGGAAAGTGAAATAAGAACACCGTGAATTCATTGTCCCAGGAAGGGGAAACTTTATTGGCACATTCCTGGGGTCATACATCACATGATCACACTGACAGAACCACAGGCACATAGACACAGGCAACAGAGCATGCACAATGTCGGCACTAGTACAGTGTATATCCACCTTTCGCAGCAATGCAGGCTGCTATTCTCCCATGGAGACGATCGTAGAGATGCTGGATGTAGTCCTGTGGAACGGCTTGCCATGCCATTTCCACCTGGCGCCTCAGTAGGACCAGCGTTCGTGCTGGACGTGCAGACCGCGTGAGACGACGCTTCATCCAGTCCCAAACATGCTCAATGGGGGACAGATCCGGAGATCTTGCTGGCCAGGGTAGTTGACTTACACCTTCTAGAGCACGTTGGGTGGCACGGGATACATGCGGACGTGCATTGTCCTGTTGGAACAGCAAGTTCCCTTGCCGGTCTAGGAATGGTAGAACGATGGGTTCGATGACGGTTTGGATGTACCGTGCACTATTCAGTGTCCCCTCGACGATCACCAGTGGTGTACGGCCAGTGTAGGAGATCGCTCCCCACACCATGATGCCGGGTGTTGGCCCTGTGTGCCTCGGTCGTATGCAGTCCTGATTGTGGCGCTCACCTGCACGGCGCCAAACACGCATACGACCATCATTGGCACCAAGGCAGAAGCGACTCTCATCGCTGAAGACGACACGTCTCCATTCGTCCCTCCATTCACGCCTGTCGCGACACCACTGGAGGCGGGCTGCACGATGTTGGGGCGTGAGCGGAAGACGGCCTAACGGTGTGCGGGACCGTAGCCCAGCTTCATGGAGACGGTTGCGAATGGTCCTCGCCGATACCGCAGGAGCAACAGTGTCCCTAATTTGCTGGGAAGTGGCGGTGCGGTCCCCTACGGCACTGCGTAGGATCCTACGGTCTTGGCGTGCATCCGTGCGTCGCTGCGGTCCGGTCCCAGGTCGACGGGCACGTGCACCTTCCGCCGACCACTGGCGACAACATCGATGTACTGTGGAGACCTCACGCCCCACGTGTTGAGCAATTCGGCGGTACGTCCACCCGGCCTCCCGCATGCCCACTATACGCCCTCGCTCAAAGTCCGTCAACTGCACATACGGTTCACGTCCACGCTGTCGCGGCATGCTACCAGTGTTAAAGACTGCGATGGAGCTCCGTATGCCACGGCAAATTGGCTGACACTGACGGCGGCGGTGCACAATTGCTGCGCAGCTAGCGCCATTCGACGGCCAACACCGCGGTTCCTGGTGTGTCCGCTGTGCCGTGCGTGTGATCATTGCTTGTACAGCTCTCTCGCAGTGTCCGGAGCAAGTATGGTGGGTCTGACACACCGGTGTCAATGTGTTCTTTTTTCCATTGCCAGAAGTGTAATTTAGCGCTGTTGACTCCCGTGGACGAAGGCTGCCTCTGCTACCACCAAATCATCATCCTTCCTTCTTCCATTCCCGAATGACGAGTGGGAAGAGCGATTGTCGGTCTGTATTAGCTCGCATTTCTCAAATTTCCTGGTTGTGATCATTTCGCGAAACGTAAATGGGATGAAGTAATATGTTGTCCGACTCTTCCCGGAATGTACTCTGGTGAAATTTAATAGCAAAGCTCTCCGTGACTCACATCTCCCTCGTAGTGTCTGCTACTGAAGGTTGTTGAGCACTCCTGTAACGCTCTCGTGTGGACTAAACGATCCCAAGCCGAAACGCTCCGCTCTGCGTTGGATTTTATCTATCTCTTCTATCAGTCCTACCTGACAAGGGTTCCAGACTGATGAACACTACTCAAGGACCAGTCGAACAAGCGCCTTTTAAGACGCTTCTTTAGTGGATGAATTAAGTTTCATTAAGATTCTTCCTAGGAATCGTACCCTGGCATGTGCTTTTCCTACTATTTGTTTTATGTGGTCGTTACAATGAAGGTAATTCTGGATAGATACTCTTATATACTTTATGGCAGTTGCTGTTTCCTGCAATTTGTCATCAGTAATGTAGGTACACAGTAGTGGATTTCTTTTGTTATGTATGTGCAATATGTTACATTTATTTACATCCAGGGTCAACTGGGTCCCTGCACCATTCATGAACTTTCTCTGGGTCCTGGTGCAAATCGTTACTGTCTTCTGACATTGCTATCTTCTTATAGACAACTCCATCACCTGTGGACAGCTTTGAAAAACTCCGATGCATTATGCTAGATCATCTACACTGATCAGCCAGAGCATTATGACCACCGATCTACTATTTATATAAACCGGCTCAGGCGATAGCAGCGTCACCTGACTAGAGATTACAGCCAGCCAGACACACGCACGGTGCATGTATTACCAGTGAGCGTGCTGTCCGTGTGTAGAATGGGGAAAGGCGCGCTTGATCTACCTGAGTTTGACCGAGGTCAGATTGTGATGGCTCAGAGGCTCGGCACATGCATTTCGGGAACTACACGACTTGTCGGGTGTTCGTCGAGTGCTGTGGTGTCATAAACACGTGGCGAAACCGACGTCAAACCACGTCCAGACTTCGTGGGTTTGGGCAGCCACCCCTCGTTACAGATATCGGACGTTGTAAGCTGGGCATACTGGTAAAACAGGACAGGCGGCGAACTGTGGCGGTACTAACACCAGACTTTAACGCTGGGCACAGTACAAGCGTGTCTGCAGACACAGTGCCCGAACACTCGTAAGATGGACCTCCGCATCCGATATCAGCAACTACAACTGAAATGGGCACTGGACGTTGGTGTAGTGGCACAGTGTTGGGTGTTCTGATGAGTTCCGATACCTTCTTCATCATGCCGATGGGAGGGCGCGAATCCGTCGTCTTCCAGGGGAACAGCTCCTAGACACGTATGTTGTGGGATGGAGACGAGCAGGCGGTGGCTCCATTATGCTCTGGGCATTCATGTTGGCATCCATGAGTCCAGTGGAGCTCGTGGAAGGCACCATGACGGCCAAGGATTATCATACACTGGTTGCAGACCACGTTCACCCCTTCATGACGATCATGTTTCCCGAAGGCAGTAGCATTTTTCAACAAGATAATTCGCCTTGACTCAAGGCCAAGAATGTGACAGAGTAGTTCGAGGAACACAGGCGAGTTCCAGTTGATGTGCTGGCCGCTTAACTCGCCAGATCTGAACCCGATCGAACACATCTGAGATGTGATTGAACATAGCGTCAGAGCTCATCGCCCCCTCTCCGGAATTTACGGGAATTAGGTGACTTTAGTGTGCTGATGTGGTGCCAACGCCCTCTAATGATCTACTAAGGCATCACAGATTCGCTGCCACGACGAGTCACCGCTGTTATCCGTGCCAAAGAGTTATTAGGTTGGTGGTCATAATGTTCTGGTTGATATACTTTGTAAACAGTAACGCTCCTATCACACTTCCTTGGGGTACTCCAGAAATTACCATTCTGTTGCATATTCACCCACGCTTCTTCCTAACCCGACTTATTCATCGACTGTAAATTTGTCGATGTTGTTCCGTTAAGAGTGACGTGTTCAGTTCTGCCTGCAAGGAAGTATTGAATGCATTCGCAGATATGGTCTGATACTCGGTAAGCTCGTACTTTTTTTTTCAGTAAGCGGCAGTGTGGGAGAATATTAAATGCCTTCGGAAAACACCAAAAAAATATTGTGAGACAGTATACCAATAAATAAAATGTAACAGTGGGAATTTCTCAACTACTGTGAGGAATTACTGTATAGAATAGAAGATGTGTGCGAAAAGGAAACCTTTAACTTAGATTTGAAGATTTCTGGTTTATCACATTTTTAAAACCAAAGTTCTTCCTGTAATACGCTAATGTTATCTGCAGGTCTGACATTCAACTGTCAATTGATGATAGACTGATAATCCTAAATCCGATTTCTTATTAAATAAAGGTTGTTTTAGAATGTTATGAAAACCATTGTTTTTCCTTATGATACTGCAGTTCATGTACTGAAAGGAATTGCGTATAACGTGTTGTGTGACAGTTCCGTCCGCTCCGCATGACGCAAAGCGCAAAACACTTGCTTAAACGATCGGGAAGTGAGTCAGACGCAGATGGAATTCCCAGTGCCAATATGTCAACCTTGGCATGTCACACCGCGGCTTCTATACTAACGTAAGCTGCAGGGTCCCACATAAACGACTGGACTTGACAAAAGAAGGTCACCACTCTTTTCCGGATCATAATCATAAAATAAGTCTAGTGTTCCACCGTCCTTCAAAATGGGGTCCATTTTCGTTAAAAAATTCCGAGCGTAATATTGGAATTGCATCAGAGGCTACATGGAGAAACATGGTTCACTAGCAAAACACTGCACCCTTTGTCAGCATGACTGATGTTCGAATTCCGGTCCGGCAGTTGAACATAATCGTAATTTGCTTATATAATTGTAGGAGAACCGCTGGATGGATGATCTGAACACTTTCTTCCGTTGCCGACTTTGTAAGTTCTACTGATGTCGGAACTTGCGCTATGAAGCAGAATGGTCTGAGAGGGTTTAACGTCTCATCGATACTGGGTTGAGTAAAGACGAGCTCCTAGCTGAATTGCACATCAAAGAGAGGAAGTAAACTCTGATATTGAAGGAACCATACAGAGAATGATGAAAACGTAAATGTACATGACCAGACGAGGGCTGGAACACCCCTGGTCTCGAATACTAATCCACTGTGTTCACCCGGTCTCTAAGCGGGAATAGTCCCTACAGATGGAATTTTCGAGAAAGTTATATGACACAGAATTTATGAACCGCATATAGTAATTAAAATTTCCAGATCTTAATAATCATAAAATGAGGAGGATAATGAAACCTCTTACTGTATATCAAAAAAATTGTGTCGTTTGTATTAGACAAGATTCGAGTTAGACTTTATGAAGTTGGATTCATACATACGATAAAGGAAAATGGCTAAACGACATATTGTGCCAATATCTATGTTGCTTTAGCTTTCAGAGGGATTTTGGAAACTAAATCATCGGGTAGCAGTTAATCGTCTCAAAGTAGCTTGTAGAAAGAACCCTACAGCTACAGTTAAAGAATGCCTCCACTGCGGGAAAGATACTCAAATCTGACAACAGGAAAACAGCGGTGTTCTTCGCTCTAAATTAAAACAAGCACTAAACATTTCCTTTGTTGGCAATCCAAAACAATGTGATATCATTCTGCAAAAGTGGACAAATAGTTTATAGAATGATGTTAACCACTTTCTGTTAATTATTTGTATCCCTTTGTCGATCTGATCATACAACTCTCTCTTACAGTTCCACCAAACTCTTGAGGTTTGACACTAGTTAGTAGATGGGTTTGTAGCCCGTATTCATAATTTATTTTCCAAAGAATTACAGATCTCATGTCGGACATTAAATATTCAAACCATGTGCGATAAAGAACGAACTGACACTACATTTACCAGATAAGCTTCCACTTTAGAAGGTCTAATCGAATAATGCGTGAAATTTTTTCTTCTGAAATATATGTGAAATTATGTGTTTATTTGAAATAGTAGGTTTCGTGCAAACTGTTCGTGGAAAAAGAGAGAGAAGAGATTGAATATAAATGAAATTCAATCTAAGAAACAAATGATTCAAGCAATATATTCTCTCGAGACTTGTACACCTGGAAGAAGGTTCTCACTGCCCGCGATGATGTGAGAAAATGAATAAAGATTGTGCAGATAGTTTTTTCTAACCAAATAAACAATTATTTTGAGAGATTTCAGTTTAACCACCTCAGATAAGTAAAAATTCTGTCTCTGTAACGCAATGCACCAGACAAACATCATCAATATTTCAGGATAAAATACATTGTAAAGTAGATACTTATTTCTTAATCGGTTTTGCTGACCAAAATATTTATACTCGATATGATCATCACATAAATTTCAGTGTCCGGAGTCCAGAAAAAAATTTGTTTATCTCTAAAATGAAATCATGTTGCTGATACGCGATAATTATAATACAAATAATTTTTCATTATTGAATATGGAACTACGTTTGGCAAGTGTTTAATGTTGAAACTTATAAGATTTTCCGTATTGCAAGACATATGAAAAGAAGTTCATCAACAAAAAGTCAGAAATGATCCATAGCAACAATTTTTCACCAAAAGTTATGAAAACGATAGTGAAAACAAATAAAGACTAAACAGTGGCTTCGTTGTTCTCAAACTAAGTTTTAATGTTCATCGTCAATACAACACTGTAATATAGCACCAAATTCGTTTTCAAGAAAACTATCGCGTTTTTTTCATCCGAAAACACTAACATAATTTTTTCCAAAGGCAGAGAAACATTTTTTGCATAAATTTTCACCGTGTTGATTGTAAGCTGCGGAAAGTAATCTTCTTGGCAGCAGTTTGTAATGAAGATTAGTTTGAAGTGCTTCAACCTGAAGTCTGACAAAACAATGTATTCCTCTACCACAAGTCTTCGGATATTGATTTGGTTCGTTCCTTCTGCGATATTTCCACTGTACATGACTGCTGGCAGCGATGTTCACGAGAACGTACGATCGCAAGACCGTCCTCCGGACTGCCACGTGGCACTACTGAGAAGGAAGACCATCGTGATCGGCTTGTAGCTCTGGCGCATCGTACTGCATCTGCAGCACCAGCCTGAGAAGCAGTTGGCACCACAGTGATACAACGAACCGTTACAAATCGGTTACTTGAAGGACAGCGCCGAGCCAGACTCCTTGTAGCATGCATTCCACTGACCCCAAACAACCACCATTTGCTACTTCACTGGTGTCTCGCGAAAGCTCATTGGAGGACAGGGTGGAGGTCTGTCGTGTTTTACGATGAAAGCTGGTTTTGTCTCATGCCATTGGTGGCCGTGTGTTGGTTAGAAGGAGGAATTGTAACCAATCGGACTGCGTGCTAGACACGCTGGACCTACACCTAGATTTACGGTCTGGTGTGCGATTTCGTATTACAGCAGGGGCACTCTTGTGATTATCTTACGCACCCTGATTGAAAATTTGTACGTCAGTCTGGTCTTTCGACATGTTATGCTTCCATTCACGAACAGCATTCCACGGGGTGTCTTTCAACTGGATAACGCTCGCCCACATACCGCTGTTGTAACCGAACATGCTCTACAGAGTGTCGACGTGTTGCGTTGGCCAGATCGATGGCCAGATCTGTCTCTAATCGAGCGCATATGGGACATCATAGGACGACTACTCCGGTGTCATTCACAAACAGCATTAACTGTTCCTGTATTTGTCGACGAAATGCAACAGGCATGGAACTCTGGAAACCCATCCCACAAATTGACATCCGGCACTTGTAAAACACAATGCATGCACGTTTATAAGCTTGTATTCAACATTCTGGCGGTTGCACTAGCTATTAATGTATCAGCATTTCACATCTGCAATGGCTTATGTCGCGCTTATATTAACCTGTGATGTTGCTACGTCAATAACCTAAATATGTTACCTAGGCAAACTTATTCCCGAAATTAAATTACTCCACATTAACTAGTTTCGTTGTGGCGATTTTTTTTTCTGACAGTGTACTAACTTGTAACCTAATCACAACAATGTTTACACCTATGTATTACATACAGTAAGGAATATAAAATAAACATTTAGCTACATGCAGTTAAGTGTAAATCGTGTAAACTGTACAACAATGTCGAAATAAATGGAGTTTTATTTACGTGTATTATATTCATTACTGTACGTGATACGTAGTTGCGCCGGCCGATCTGGCCGAGCGGTTCTAGGCGCTTCAGTCTGGAACCGCGAGACCGCTACGGTCGCAGGTTCGAATCCTGCCTCGGGCATGGATGTGTGTGATGTCCGTAGGTTAGTTAGGTTTAAGTAGTTCTAAGTTCTAGGGGACTGGTGACCTCAGATGTTATAGTGCTCAGAGCCATTTGAACCATTTTACGTAGTTGCGGACACTCCTGCACTGAAGTTTATTTAGCTAAGAACCTGTAGCAAACGGTATGTGTACTGTATTTCGGGAATGAAGCGTATGATCATCGCCGTTCCTTACCCTACGAACAGAGAGCTGTATTAAATGCATGGCATCTGTGAGATATACATTATCGATAAAAACCACTAAAGTAGTAAAGTCTTTGATAACCTCTTTGCAATATGTTGGGACAGCTTTTTTGTACTTCAGTCTGCATGTGGACATATCACGAACATGAATTTGACGTGGATGATATGTGGATTCTCAGTGATTGTTTGTTTAGTGCGTAGTTACATTAAATTGTAAAAGTTCTGTCACAATTTGATACAGATCACGTTAATATCTATATGTGAGCTGCTGAATTGATTTGCTTGATTTGCGTGCTACACGTACTGCGATATGTCACATAGAGGTTATCCGGATGTAAGTTCTAGGTTGTGCTCTATGTTGTATCGACAACAGGCGATGAAAGAAATTGCCGTCCTATTATTAGAGTAATTTGTCGTTTTAGAATGTATTATCTTGATCCTTAGGACAGTATCGGTCTCATTTTATTCCAAGTAGATTCACTCTTGTGACTACACCAACTACCAACAAGGAGCAGAGATTTCCGACACATATTTTTTCCAAAAGATGATTTCAGAACTTCGTTTAATCATCTCGCCACTCAAAAAGATTGTGCAGTCCTTAGCACACTGGACTCATTCTGATATTCGGGAGGAGTGTGGTTTATTCCAATCGACACATTTAGATTTTGGTTTACTGCGATGCCGTTTGGCAGATGCCGGAGTGTATGCGGATTTCCTCCGTTAGCCTTGTCCATTTAGAGCTTATGCTCCCTGTGAAGTAACTTCGTCGTCAGCCTATGTTAAACTGTTTACTTTCTCTCTTCGGACATTCACAAACTTAACCCTCATTATCTGTATGTAGATTTTCTTTAATTTGTTGTTTAATGGTTAACACAAATGTACCGATTTTTCCGCCGGAAGCAGAAACTTTTTTCCGTGGTTGTTATGATGGAGATCACTAACAATGGAGTGTCTTATCCGTTCACAAACGGAGCGGAAAATTTTTGAATATTTTGTATACACCTTAGATAAAACACGGGGATGGATAGATGTTATTTACAGACTTAGCGCAATGAAATCCACTGTGTGAGCCTGATTTTGAGCCTTAACGTTTGGTCCAGGCAGCCTCTTTTATGAGAAAATAATTTTCGAGACATTATAAGAAATATAATTTAAAATGGATTAAATAACTGAAACGTATAACGTCCCTTTCTTTACAGGCTCGTTGCTTGCCGTCTTGTAGATCTGTTCATTGGCTGGCTCTGAGCACTATGGGACTCAACATCTTAGGTCATAAGTCCCCTAGAACTTAGAACTACTTAAACCTAACTAACCTAAGGACATCACACACACCCATGCCCGAGGCAGGATTCGAACCTGCGACCGGAGCGGTCACGCGGTTCCAGACTGAAGCGCCTTTAACCGCACGGCCACACCGGCCGGCATCTGTTCATTCTTTCTTGTCCTAAAGCAGGATGCGGTATGAATCGAGAAATTGAATTTAATCGTCACACACTGTGTTTCCGATGGACAATAACCATTTATTAATGTTAGCTTTATCCACTGCAATCAAACTTGCATGTCATTGCTTTTAATTGATCTGCCTGACCACCAGTTTAATTAAACCTTGAACCACCATGCGCGACCAAGTTTCTTATCACCCGCAGACGAATTATATCAAAGTCAAATTGCCGCCACCGACCTGTACAATCATTCACTACGTCCGCCAACCAACGACTGTGCCTACCGACTCGTGCCCACGGCGCTAAAAACAGGGCAAAACACGCGTGCTGTCGTGGCCAGGAATGCAATTTTATTTATTCTAACAACTCGTCGACGTTTCCTTTCTCTAGGTTCGCATGCACTTTTCATATTCGGACGAGCTGTGGGAACAACTACCTTGTATTGTATTGTATGTTAAGCGAGGACCTAGAAACGACGGAGAGGCTCCGTCCCCGCCGCAGCCGCAGTGGTCCACAACGTCACGACGACTACTGCAGTCCACTTCACCCCTCCGCCACCCCACACCGAACCCAGGGTTATTGTGCGGTTCGGCCCCCGGTGGACCCCCCCAGGGAACGTCTCACACCAGACGAGAGTAACTCCTATGTTTACGTGGTAGAGTAATGTTGGTGTACGCGTACGTGGAGAACTTGTTTGCGCAGCAATCGCCGACATAGTGTAACTGAGTCGGAATAAGGGGAACCAGCCCGCATTCGCTGAGGCAGATGGAAAACCGCCTAAAAACCGTCCACAGACAGGCCGGTTCACCGGACCTCGACAAAAATCCGCCGCGGGTTCGTGCCGGCGAGCAGGCGCTCCTTCCCGCCCGGAAAGTCGTGCGTTAGACCGCACGGCCAACCGAGCGGGCTACAGCTATCTTACAAACGCGTATTTATTTTTTCAAACTTCGGATGAATGAGTAATAGTTGTGGATTTGAGATATAGTCTAAACGGCATAGTAAACATAACAGTAGACAATGAGCGATATTTGTCGGGTAGTTAGTCTCCACTACAACAGAACACATGTGGCCTCAGTTTCAGTTGATTGAAATACTACCACTACTAACGTTGAGAACACGTGGAGCATTGGACGCTGGTATTCGGATAACTCCACGTATTGACGGAAATTATTACAACCATGGGGCACATGAGATGATACTTTAAAACTTCGCGATCTCTGGAACAATTCACTTGGGTCGTGGGACGGCTTTAACATCTGGGATTCAGTGTGTGAGACTGTCGCGCTCTGCCAATGCGTATACCTCCGCGGACTGTGTGAAGTCTGCTGTCCGTGTTCACAGTCACATACCTGGTCTATCTCTTACACCGCGCCCTTCCGGGTAAGCTTCACGTTTCTGTTTCCGGGTCCTTTACTGTCTACGGTGATGTAAGGTAAACGATGAGTATTTCGAACGATTTTGCACTCATGCAAAAGTGTCTCCTATATGGAACTCGTGTTCTCTATACATGCCATATCTAATCTTAAGCATAATCTTTAAATAAACTTGTGGTGTCACCGCCAGACACCACACTTGCCAGGTGGTAGCTTTAAATCGGCCGCGGTCCATTAGTACATGTCGGACCCGCGTGTCGCCACTGTGTGATCGCAGACCGAGCGCCACCACAAGG
Organism: Schistocerca americana; assembly: GCF_021461395.2. NCBI lineage: Eukaryota > Metazoa > Arthropoda > Insecta > Orthoptera > Acrididae > Schistocerca > Schistocerca americana. Next base: position 115,148,844 of record NC_060130.1, on the reverse strand, counting down.
CAGGTCTCGAGATACGGACTAGCACTCGCCCCCAGTTGTACGGACGACATTGCTAGCGACTACACTGACGAAGCATCGCTCATTAGCCGAGCAGATAGTTAGAATAGCCTTCAGCTAAGTCCATGGCTACGACCTAGCAAGGCGCCATTAGCCTTACATTGCAATTGATAATTATCGTCTAAAGCATGTCTCAACAAGAACGATGTATACAACAAGGATGGATTAAAGTTAAGTGTTCCAAAAGCAACGTACTTTTCTTTATAGCATTCATTGAGCGTCCTGTTTCAGACTTCACGATATTCTGCGTGAGCTTATAGCGTGCATATCGGCCCCCTCAAAATAACACTGTGTCGGCACTTCTGTCGACACATCAAAACTGATAATCAGTTTTGTGCTTCTGTCCGAAGTCATCTCACACTCGTGCAGTGACTGGCATTCAGTAATAAAGTTGTAGAGTTTCGGCACGAAACAGTATCCAAAGGATTTTCACGGAATATTAATACCCAGTTCAGTTAATTCCTGGTTTCCGTGAAGATCTTTTCCCAGACATCCACACATTGTTCCATAGTGTATAGTCAATATTCGAATCATAGCATTGTGATTTATTTCCATGTGTTTTCGTGGGAAGTAGTGATGTAACGCCCCTTCTCTTCTGAGGGTACTGTATGCAGTATGTATCTGAGACGTGCGAATGACTGAGGAACGCTTGTGCAGGGTAGTCGGGTTTCTACTATTGTAGTATGATAATGGAAACGATAGTAGTGAAAACTGATGACCGCTGCTACTACTTCACTGAAATAGCATCAAAGGCGCTACCGAGCTTAATGTCTCCATTCGATGAGCGGATCACCACCGACAGTGTTACGTGAGATGTTGCACCAAGTTGGGGAGTTATCCCTGAATAAGCCATGCAGGCTGATGTTCAGGAACTGTACGTCGCTACTAATCTTTCTCTTGCCAAGTAAATACTGCATAAAGTCATCCGTAGCTCCAAAACCTTCTCAGTGTCATCCGTTCTAGCCACCTGCGTCTAAAACAAGATGTGTAATGTATGAGATCCTAAACAATGCAAAAACTGTGAAGTGTGTGAATATGTAATCTTGATTTCATCACATTAATTTCTCTCGTTGTTACTTATTCACAGACTTTAGCCTGGAACCTCCGGAATAAAAACTCTCTTCGCTGTCTATTTACTCCTCTCTACTACTCTCTTTCTATATCTGATCTCTTAATTATTATATAAAGTAGTCAAAATTAAACTGACGCTGAAAATATTTCATCCACATTAAGACAGACAACCCAACGTAGCTCATCCGCACCTGGGACAGGCGATGTAAGTTGCGTTGCCTATATAATGTGCATGAGATACAGGGCTACTCGAAACGAAGGAACAGATTTCAAATATTTATTGCTTCCAAAGTGAAAAAGATAGACACGCAATTCCAACGTTCCTGGAAAGAGAAAAGTTCAAATATTTATACAGTCAATGTGAACATCATGTGTTACACGACAAATATCAAAACGGTGGCTCATTTCCTGCCACACACAGAGCAGCTGATATCTCGGTATCGAATTCATAGCTTCAGCAGTGTGGTGTCGCAGACTTTCAAGAGTGTCAGGCATAGGGAGGGTGAAAACCCGGTCTTTTACGTAACCTCACAGATAAGTCACAAGGTGTGAGGTCTGGGACGTTAAATTGGAAGAGGAGAGGCAGAAGATGAACTTCATCGCCGGCGCCCTCCAAGACCTCCAGACCTCACAAAAATGGCTCTGAGCACTATGGGACTCAACTGCTGTGGTCATAAGTCCCCTAGAACTTAGAACTACTTAAACCTAACTAACCTAAGGACAGCACACGACACCCAGCCATCACGAGGCAGAGAAAATCCCTGACCCCGCCGGGAATCGAACCCGGGAACCCGGGCGTGGGAAGTGAGAACGCTACCGCACGACCACGAGATGCGGGCCAGACCTCACACCTTGTGACTTTTATCTGTAGGGCAAAGTAAAAGATTGCGTTTTGATCCCCCTATACCTAACACTCTTGAAAGTCTGCGACATCACGTTGAGGAAGCTGTCGATTCGATAGCGAGAGGTCAGCTGCTTCGTGTGTTTGTTAGGAAATGAGCCACCGTTTTGATATTTGTTGAGTAACACATTGTGCTCGCACTGAATGCATAAAAATTTGAATTTTTTCCCCAGAAATATTGGAATTGTGTTTTTTATCTTTTGTAGTTTGGAAGGAAATATATGTTTGAAATTTGTTTCTTCTTTTTGAATAGCCCTGTATTTTGCAAGCCTGATCTATTTTGCCGGCCCTGTAATTCTGTCTGTCTATTTTCATTACTCTTCTCTTTCAAAGTTTTGTTTTGTCGGATCCTTGATTGTATCATCAAATGTTCAAATGTGTGTGAATTCCTAAAGCACCAAACGGCTGAGGTCACCGGTCCCTTGACTTACACACTACTTTAACTTCTACTAAGAACAAGACACACACTCATGCCCGAGGGAGGACTCGAACCTCCAGCGGGAGGGACCGCACAATCCGTGACACGGCGCCTCAAACCGCGTGGCCACTCGGCTCGGGTTGTATCATCACTTAACTCCTGCTTTAAAGATAAAATTTCGTCATTACCCGCTGCTAAATAAAGCGCTTAAGGTACATTCTAAATTTATGTACACCTAGTACTGAGCTATTGTTACTGTATTTGTGCAAGCTTTACACTGTATGATTTTGTGCAAGAGGAAATTAACAAAGAACGAATAGCAAGAATTAAGAATAGCTTTCGGAGTACTAACTTGATCAAGCGAAATATTTTACAACTAAATAAAATTATTACTATGTGAAGGCGATAGTACTGTTGTTATTTCGACAGGTTTTAACTCTCTGTACTTGCCAAATTCTAGTAGAAAGACATCTTCTCGAGCCTGCGTGAAATACTGAAAGCGCATGATGGGCCTTCGGTAACATTAGGTAACTGCTTTTCACAAACAGTGCTTTACCAGACTGAAACATCCGAGAAAACCTCAAGGACAGTAATTCTCCCTCAATATTCCGAGGTCGACAGTGGCTCTCATACATAACAGCAACATTTATGAAAGAAGGTGTATGACAGCGGACTTTTTAACTAAGCCTTTTCGATTTCTCTCAGAAAAAGATCTGTCTCTTTGCAACGTAGTGTGTGCCAAATATTCTTCAAAAAATGGTTCAAATGGCTCTAAGCACTATGGGACTTCACATCCTAGACTTAGAACTACCTAACTAACCTAAGGACATCACACACATCCATGCCTGAGGTAGGATTCGAACCTGCGACCGTAGCAGCAGCGCGGTTCCGGACTGAAGCGCCTAGAACCGCTCGGCCCAGCGGCCGGCAAATATTCTTCCTTCCAAGGAAAAGTGCACAGAGCTTAACATCGGAGCCAAAGGGAAAGAACCTCTGTTTAGTGGCTAAAACAGAGGTTCACCAAAAATCGTCCTTCCCACGTACTATTCGCGAATGGAACAGGAAAGGGGGAAGTGGAACCAAAAGTGCCTTCCGCCACACGCCGTAAGGTCGTCTGCGGAGTGTGGATGTACATGTAGGCCAGAGATAACTCTGCATCCTATCTGTAGGAGCGAATTATGAAATTCGACTTTACTTCTATCAACTACAAAACGGTTTAAACCCTTACGTCCTCTAGGCAAATCATCTTAGACGGCGAAGTTCAGACAGATTTGTGCTTTGTCTCATCTCAAATGTCGGATATAAACTATTAGTGTGTTAGGATATTTCATTTATTTCCTTTCAACAATTTCGTGTTAGGCATTTGAACTACGCCTCGAATGTACATAGATCCGCTGACTAAATACACTCTAAGACAAAAAAAGAAAAATGCACTACGAAGGAATTATCCGAATGAGACGAAAACCGTTAGATGTGAGTACGTGTAAGGACATACAAATGATTGTCGTTGCTGTTGTGGTCTTCAGTCCAGAGATTGGTTTGATGCAGCTCTCCATGCTACTCTGTCCTGTGCAAGCTTCTTCATTTCCAAGTAACTACTGCAACGTACATCCTTCTGAATCTGCTCTGTGGATTCATCTCTTCGTCTACCTCTACTATGTTTACCCTCCACGACACCCTCCAATACTGAATTGGTGATCCCTTGATGCCTCAGAACGTGTCCTACCAACCGGTCCCTTCTTTCAGTCAGGTTGTGCCACAGTTCCCTCTTCTTCCCAATTCTATTCAGTACCTCCTCATTAGTTAACGTGATCTATCCATCTAATCTTCAGCATTCTTCCGTAGCACCACATTTCGAAAGCTTCTACTCTCTTCTTGTCTAAACTATTTACCGTAAATGTTTCACTTCTATACATGACTACACTCCATACAAATATTTTGAGAAAAGACTTCCTGACACTTAAATCTATACTCGATGTTAACAAATTTTTCTTCAGAAACGCTTTCTTTGCCATTGCCAGTCTACATTTTATACCCTCCCTACTTCGACCATCATCAGTTACTTTGCTCCGCAAATAGCAAAACTTATCTACTACTTTAAGTGTCTCATTTCCCAATCTAATACCCTCAGCATCACCTGACTTCAGTCGAGTACATTCCATAATCCTCGTTTTGCTTTCGATGATGTTCACGTTATATCCTCCTTTCAAGACACTGTCCATTCCGTTCAATTGCTCTTACAGGTCCTTCGCTGTCTCTGACGGAATTACAATGTCATTGGCAAACTTACAAGTTTTTATTTCTTCTCCATGGATTTTAATTCCTGCTCAAAATTTTTCTTCTCCTTTCCTTAATATATCTTCTAAGATAAGTCGTAGGGTCAGTACTGCCTCGTGTGTTCCCACATTTCCACGGAATCCAAACTGATCTTCCCCGAGTTCGGCTTCTACCAGTTTTCCCATTCGTCGGTGAAGAATTCGTGTTAGTGGAATGAGATTTTCACTCTGCAGCGGAGTGTGCGCTGATATGAAACTTCCTGGCAGATTAAAACTGTGTGCCCGACCGAGACTCGAACTCGGGACCCTTGCCTTTCGCGGGCAAGTGGTCCACCAACTGAGCCACCGAAGCACGACTCACGCCCGGCACTCACAGCTTTACTTCTGCCAGTACCTCGTCTCCTACCTCGCAGGAGAGCTTCTGTAAAGTTTGGAAGGTAGGAGACGAGGTACTGGCAGAAGTAAAGCTGTGAGTGCCGGGCGTGAGTCGTGCTTCGGTGGCTCAGTTGGTGGAGCACTTGCCCGCGAAAGGCAAGGGTCCCGAGTTCGAGTCTCGGTCGGGCACACAGTTTTAATCTGCCAGGAAGTTTCAATTCGTGTTAGTATTTTGCAGTCATGACTTATTAAACCGATAGTTCGGCAGTTTTCACACCTGTCGACACCTGCTTTCTTTGGGATTGAAATTATTATATTCTTCTTGAAATCCGAGGGTATTTCGTCTGTCTCGTGCATCTTGCTTACCAGATGGTAGAGTTTTGTTATGGCTGGCTCTCCCAAGGCTATCAGTAGCTCTAATGGAATGCTGTCTTTTCCCGGGGCCTTTTATTGACATAGGTCTTTCAGTAATCTGTCAAATTATTGACGCAGTATCATATCTTCCATTTCATCTTCATCTACGCCCTCTTTCATTTCCATAATATTGCCCTCAAGTACATCGCCCTTGTTGGGTTGTTTGGGAGAAAAGACCAAACTGCGAGGTCATCGGTCTCATTGGATTAGTGATGGACGGGGAAGGAAGTCGGCCGTGCCCTTTCAAAGGAACCATACCGGCATTTGCCTGGAGCGATTTAGGGAAATCACGGAAAATCTAAATCAGGATGGCCGGACGCGGGACTGAACCGTCCTCCTCCCGAATGCGGGTCCAGTGTACTAACCACTGCGATCGCCCTTGTATAGAACCTCTATGTACTCCTTCCATCTTTCTGCTTTCCCGTCTTTGCTCAGGACTCGTTTTCAATCTGAGCTCTTGATATTCATACAGGTGGTTCTCTGTTCTCTAAAGGTCTCTAATTTTCCTGTAGGCAGCATCTACCTTACCCCTAGTGATATATGCCTCTACCTCCTTACATTTGTCCTCTAGCCATCCTTATTTAGGCATTTTGCACTTCATGACGTTTCTATTCCTTTTCGCCCACTTCATTTACTGCATTTTTATATTTTCTCCTTTCATCTATTAAATTCAATATCTCTTCTGTTACCCAAGGAATTCTACTAGCTCTCGTCATTTTACCTACTTGATCCTCTGCAGCCTTCACTATTTCATCTCTCAAAGCTACCCATTCTTCTTCTACTGTATTTCTTTCCCCTGTATGTGTCAACCGTTCCTAATCCGCTGTCTGAAACTCTCCACAACCTCTGGTTCTTTCAGTTTATCCAGGTCCCATCTCTTTAAATTCCTACCTTTTTGCAGTTTCTTCAGTTTTAATCTACAGTTCATAACCAATAAATTGTGGTCAGAGTCAACATCTGTCCTTGGAAATGTCTTACAGTTTAAAATCTGGCTCCTAAATCTCTGTCATACCATTATATAATCTATTTGAAATCTTCCAGTGTCTCCAGGCCTCTTCCATGTATACAACCTTCTTTCATGATTCTTAAATCAAATGTTAGCTATGATTAAGTTATGCTCAGCGCAAAATTCTACTAGGCGGCTGCCTCTTTCATTCCGTTTCAAAAATGGTTCAAATGGCTCTAAGCACTATGAGACTGAACATCTGAGGTCATCAGTCCCCTAGACTTAGAACTACTTAAACCTAACTAACCTAAGGGCATCACACACATCCATGCCCGACGCAGGATTCGAATCTGCGATCGTAGCAACAGCGCGGTTCCGGACTTAAGCGCCTCCAACCGCTCGGCCACAACGGCCGGCTCATTCCGTAGCCCCGGTCCATATTCACCTACTACTTTTCCTTCTCTTCCTTTTCATACTATCGAATTCCAGTCCCCCATGACTAATAATTTTCGTCTCCCTTCACGACTTGAATAATTTCTTTTATCTCATCATACATTTCTTCAATCTCTTCGTCATCTGCGGAGGTAGTTCGCATATAAACTTGTACTACTGTGGTAGGCGTGGGCTTCGTGTCTATCTTGGCTAGAATAATGCGTTCACTACCCTGTTCGTAGTAGCTTTTATTCATTATTAAACCTACTCCTGCATTAACCCTATTGGATTTTGTATTTATAACACTGTATTCACTTGACCAGACGTCTTGTTCTCCTGCCACCGACTTCACTCATTCCCACTATATATAGCTTTAACCTATCCATTTCCCTTTTCAAATTTTCTAACGTACCTGCCCTATTAAGGGATCTGACATTCCACGCTCCAATCTGTAGAACGCCAGTTTCCTTTCTCCTGATAACGACGTCCTCCTGAGTAGTCCCCGCCCGGACATCCGAATGGGGGACTGTTTTACCTCCGGAATATTTTACCCAAGAGGACGCCATCATCATTTAACCATACAGTAAAGCTGCATGCCCCCGGGAAAATTACGGCTGTAGTTTCCCCTTGCTTTCAGCCGTTCGCAGTACCAGCACAGCAAGGTTGTTTTGGTTGATGTTACAAGGCCAGATCAGTCAATCATCCAGACTGTTGCCCCTGCAACTACTGAAAAGGCCGTTGCCCCTCTTCAGGAACCACACGTCTGTCTGGCCTCTCAATAGATACCCCTCCGTTGTGGTTGCATCCACGGTACGGCTAACTGTATCGCTGATCACTGAGGCACGCAAGGCTCCCCAGCAATGGCAAGGTCCATGGTTCATGGGGGGAGGGGGGGGGGGGAAATGATTACAATTTGAGAAAAATTGAATCACTTATTGCCGGCCGGAGTGGCCGAGCGGTTCTAGGCGCTACAGTCTGGAACCGCGCGACCGCTACGGTCGCGGGTTCGAATCCTGCTTCGGGCATGGATGTGTGTGATGTCCTTAGGTTAGTTAGGTTTAAGTAGTTCTGAGTTCTAGGGGATTGATGACCTCAGATGTTGAGTCCCATAGTGCTCAGAGCCATTTGAACCATTTTTTGAATGACTTATTGAAGATAAAGTGCTTGATAAACTCAGCAACTCAACAATGCGTTGGTCTACCTCTGGCCCTTATGCAAGCAGTTATTCGGTCTGTCGTTGATTTATGGAGTTGTTGGATGTCCTTTCACGAGATATCGTGCCAAATTATCTCCAACTGTCGTGTTACGTCTTCAGAATCCGAGGGCACTGTCCACAATGCTCCAAACGTTCTCAGTTTGGGAGAGATGCGGCGACTTTACTGGCCAAGGCAGGGTTTGGCAAGCGCGAAGACAAACAGTAGAAGCACATGCCGTGTGCGAGCGGACATTACCTTACTGAAATGTAGGCCCAGTATGGTTTGCCATGAAAGGCAACAGAACGGGGCGTAGAATATAGTCTACTTACCACTGTGTTGTAAATCTGCCGTGGATGACAATCAAGGGGTTCCACAAGCTACGAAAACAAATAGCACCCCAGACCATCACTACTGGCGGGCGACAGTCAGGTTGGAATCCCACGTCTGTCCGCGGCGTCTCCAGATACGTCTTCGCAGGTCATCGGTGCTCCATGCGAAGAGCGACTCATCACTGAAGACATTTCTGCTGCAGTGAATGAGATTGCAAGCCGAAGACTTGTCTGGACATGCCCCGGTAATACGGCCCGACAACCGGGTGTGAGCGTGTCATCCGCGGCACCCTGACACCACAGCGCTACGTCGACGATATTCGACGTCCAGTTTTGTTGCCTTTCATGGCAAGCCATATTGGACTTGCATTTCAGCAAGATAATGCCAGCCCGCATACGGCGAGAATTTCCACTGCTTATCTTCGTGCTTGCCATGCCCTACCTTGGCCAGTAAGATCGCCAGGCCTCTCCCAGTTCAGAACGTTTCGAGCATTATGGGCAGGTTCCTCTAACCAGTTCGGGGTTTTCAAGATCTAACGCGCCAATTGGAGAGACTTTTGGCACTATATCACTCACGAGAACATCCAACAACTCTGTCAATCAACGCCAAGCCGAATAACCGTTACTATAAGGGCCAGAAATGGACGAACGCGTTACTGATTTGCTCTATTTTCAAAGCTCTTTCTTTTGAATAAATCATCCAATTGTTCTGAAATTGTAATCATTTGTTTGTCTATACATGTACATCACATCTACCGATTTCCGTCCTATTCGCAAAATTCTTTCGTGGTGCGTCGTTTTTTTTTGTCTTAGAGTATATGATTTAAATAATTCATTAGAGTTCAGTTGGATTATGTACACATTTAGAAAACTGGAAGAAAAGTAGCCTTAATTACTGTGCATTAAAACAGTTACAGATTATAAAGATGTGAAAAATTGTACTGCCAAAATATTTACTCCTTTTTCTGTGATATGAAAGTCTCAAGATACTAAAGCCAAAACTGGAAGCTAGTTACGAGCTTTTTAGGCAAGTCCTAGTTAATAGTAAAGTTTTTGTTTCGAAACCTGTAGCTTATGTAATGCAAAAGAATTTAATCCTTCCGTTATTAACGTAAGTGTTTTGAATATTATTTAATCTCATCTGTGACTACTCAGTAAGAAATCATATACACATAAAACTGTGTTATATAAACTGCAAGTTAACTCCGTGTTGTTGTTGTGGTCTTCAGACCAGAGACTGGTTTGATGCAACTCTCCATGCTACTCTGTCCTGTGCAAGCTTCTTCATTTCCAAGTAACTACTGCAACCTACATCCTTCTGAATCTGTTTAGTGTATTCATCTCTTGGTCTCCCTCTACGATTTTTACCCTCCACGCTGCCCGCCAGTACTAAACTGGTGATCCCTTGATGTCTCAAAACATATCCTACCAATCGATCCCTTCTTCTAGTCTAGTTGTGCCACAAATTCCTCTTCTCCCCAATTCTATTCAGTACCTCCTCATTAGTTATGTGATCTACCCATCCAATCTTCTGCATTCTTCTGTAGCACCACATTTCGAAAGCTTCTATTATCTTCTTGTCTAAACTATTGGGCGTCCATGTTTCACATCGCTACATGGCTACACTCCATACAAATATTTTGAGAAAAGACTTCCTGACACTTAAATCTATACTCGATGTTAACAAATTTCTCTTCAGAAACGCTTTCCTTGCCATTGCCAATCTACATTTTATATCCTCTCTACTTCGACCAGCATCTGTTATTTTGCTCCCCAAACAGCAAAACTCATCTACTACTGTAAGTGTCTCATTTCCTAATCTAGTTCCCTCACCATCTCCTGATTTAATTCTACTACATTCCATTTACTCGATATACACCTTCGTATTATGTGGCACGAATGACCTACTTAACACATAACTAATTAATCTAGGCTAAAATATATCCGATAGGAAACAAGGCTGAAATCTCATGTGTTATTTTCCTTTGTTAATGAGAGTTTTATCGTCGGATATTCTTATCTAGGAACAGAATCTTATTATTGCCTTGAACGTAAGACAAACACTACTTGCACTCAGTAAGGATCAGCAGCTTAGAGAGCAGCCACCGTCGTCGCCTTCTGGCAGAATACTGGCCACGGGCGAAGTGGCGTTGGTGCTGCGCTGTCGGTCTGCTGTCCACGCTAAATGCTACGTGATTAGCTGCACCGCTTGCCTCGCGAGACGTTACATTCACGACTGCCTTCGCCTACACGCCTACACGCGACGAAATGCTTCATAGCATCTTAGCAAGATTCACAGCAAGTCGAGTATTGAGGGGGGAGGAGTGCAAAGGAAGCAAAGTTAAAAGAAAGAAAGTAACGGAGGAGGACAAAACAGCGATGAACAGTATAGGAAAGAGAAAAAAAAAAACAAAAAAAACGTGGAAGCTGACTCAAGTCTGCTGTTTTATTTATTTATGCTTTTCACATATGTAGCATAAACAGCTTTTAAAGTGGTGGCACAAACTTACTGTGTGAATGGAATATGTCTACTTCAGAAAAAAAAAATTCTGAAAATACGCCGAGTACATGGTGTTTCTGTGCAACATCCTGACAGTATGTCTCTATAGAGTCAACAAGACGCACGGAACTGATATGTGCTCTATTTTTTAAGTACATGAAATCGTGTGAGCTGCACAAGAAGTATGTGCTGCAGTCTCAAAAGCAGCTTTCATTCTAAACTTAATTCGACGAAATTGTGACAGTTTTTAGCCCTTTTTCAACTTTTATTTTTCTACAGTCGCGACGTTCTCAAACCATTGTGGATTAAATAGTTCACTGTTATTACTTGCCGGAGAAGCTTTTCACCACGTTAGAAGTTAAGCAATGTAATAGACAAAATAACTTAACTGAGCTTGTGTTTGTACAGTAGAGTTATTTTCAGATTATAAATGGGTACTTACTTTCAGCTGTTATGTAAAATACTTTACTATAAACAATGACTGAGAAATGCTTAATTTGTAAATGTGATTTTGTCAATGACTTATGTAGTATTGGCGGGAAGGGATTGGGTTGGTAACTGCAGCACCTTCCTGCTATCTATCGTTGACAGCATTCATCTACATCTATATCGTTAGTCTGCGAGTCACAATTAAATGCCTGGCAGAGGGTTCATCGAACCACCTTTAAGCTGTTTCTCTACCTTTGCACTCTCGAACAGCGCTCGGGAAAAACGAACCCTTAAATCTTTCCGTTCAAGTTCTAATTTCTCTTATTTTATTATGATGATCATTTCTCCCTATGTAGGTTGGCGCCAACAAAACATTTTCTCTGAGGAGAAAGTTGGTGACTGAAATTTCATTAGAAGGTCCTTCCGCAGCGAAAAACTCCATTGTTTTAATGACTGCCACCCCAATTCGTGTATCATATCCGTGGCACTCTCTCCCTTATATCGTGATAGTACAAAGCGAACTGCCCTTCTTTGAACCTTTTCGATGTCTCCTTGAATCCTGTCTGATGCGGACCTCTTACTGCAGAGCAGTACCCCAGAAGAGGGCAGACAAGCGTGGTGTAAACAGTCTCTTTAGTAGACCTGTTTCCATTTCTAAGTGTTCCGCTAATAAATTGCAGTCTATGGCTTGCTTTCCCGACGACATTATCTATGTAATCTTTTCAATTTAAATTATTTGGCATCTGTATGAACTGAGGCCTAAGTATTCAGTTGACTTTAAAGCCGTGTAATTGTGTTGTAGTCATTTGGTGGTGAATTTATGAATGACCAGAATGTTGTGCACTTCTCTTACCATTAACTGTGTCATTGGCAGACTACATTAATTTCTTCTATTCAGGAATTGCAGGCACTTGTCTAGTGGTGTGTACTGAGTGGAGCCACTTACCACACATCCGCAGCATACCTTGCAAGGAGGGCGTGAATATGTATGATGGAAAGCGGCTGATCATGTTCAAGTCTAGAATAGTAATTTGCTGTACTGTGTTGCTTGACTTACGTTGGAATGTCTGACATTCCATAACAGCTAAGTGACCGACTTCTGTTGCAGAGGTAGCCAATTTAAGTTTCTGGGTCACTTCGGATGTTGGTGGAGCTGAAGCTTGTATGGTGCTTTTGATAACCCTCATGCTGTGAAAAGTATTCCAGCCATTGATAGTGGAGGCAACGAAATCGATATTTTTGAGTATGTACACCTGCAAATAGGTACTCAATTAATAACTGAAAGTAACTCCACTATATGATCAGGTGCTCAGTGACGTTATTTTGTTTACTTTTATAAGAGATCCAGACAGGAAATACGGGAGAGGTATAGTCTGCCTGTAAACTGAAAAGCGAGCAGCGTTCGTTGTTGATAAGAATTGTCTTTCCTAGAAGAACGCTACAGCTGGTGCACAGGACGATTAAGAATCAATTTCCCCTCTAGTGTGCAGAGATTTACGTAGAATCTGTCCATATGCACTGTTCAAATCATTATTAATACTATCTCATTTATTTCTAGTCTCTGTAGAGATAACGCGCTTTGTGGGAAAATAAAAGCCTCCCTAGTATCTCTGCGCCCTTCGTCGCCCGTGATTCGTAATGCGTGCGTCAGAATGGTCGGTATATGTTTGTGAAACACTCTTTAGTAGTTTCTTGTGACTTAGTAGTGTAGAAGAGTGGGAAATGGCCTGCTCGCTCTTCAGTTTGTAGACCTAAGGAGGAGGATAGTGCTTGATCACAACCCGGCAACCTAACTTTCCTCTTGCTTCTGCGCTCCCCTACGTACACCCCGAAGATCACAATTTAACTCTGAATACGGCTCTACTGCACTGAAATGTGATACGTACATTTAATATTTGTTCTTAATCCACTTCACTGATTCGGCCAGATAGCTGAGCTTGTCCGTGCGCTGCTTCCGGGACGGCAAGGTGCTCTGCCCCGGATCGATTCAGCCCGACGGGTCAACGGCGTGAGTCGCTGTGCCTGGATGTGGTTTTTATGCTGTTTCCCGCATGCCACTACGCGAATACCCAAGTGCCATGACAGTTCCACGATTCGTAAACACTTAGAAAACTTTACCTCACTTTTACACGGATGATATTACATGCAGACAGTTGTGGTACTCATACGAGTACGGGGTGGCGACAAGAAGAGCATCCGGTCACCCATTACATTAACCTTGCCAAATTTGTTAATAACACCGCCAACCCTGAGCAAACGCGCGAAAAGGCACTTACGAAAAAAAGAAGACTCCATCTCATTTAAAAACAAACATACTTTTATATCATTAAAATACTGTTTTTAATAATCTACGATTTTTTCATCGCCTGCAGCGCGGAAACTATTATTCCTAGGAAAAAATTAATATAAACTTTTTTGCTGGAAACTTAATGTAGTTTAATTTATTACTGGGATAAATTTTCACTAAAAGTCCCGGTTTTAGAGTTATTCATGAAAAACATAAAAAATTACCTTTACATACCCACCACCACGCTCACACCTCACAAGTCAGGATTTTGAGTATGTTGTTCATAGCCTTCCCTCCTACCAGTGTACAAGAATTTGCGACAACACGATCCCTCCCTCCCCCACCTCCCCCTTCCCAATGGAACTACGTGTGGGATGTGCAACAATATCACTATCTCCGAGGATGACATCCGACGCTTCTATGATGTTCTCTATCTATGCCACACCAGCGGCTCGTAGTGAAACTGCGTGCTTATGGAATATCGTCTCAGTTATGTGACTGTATCTGTGATTTCCTGGCCGCGCGGGATTAGCCGAGCGGTCTAGGGCGCTGCAGTCATGGACTGTGCGGTTGGTCCCGGTGGAGGTTCGAGTCCTCCGTCGGGCATGGGTATGTGTGTTTGTCCTTAGGATAATTTAGGTTAAGTAGTGTGTAAGCTTAGGGACTGGTGACCTTAGCAGTTAAGTCCTATAAGATTTCACTCACCTTTTTTTGCGATTTCCTGTCAGAGAGGTCACAGTTCGTTGTAACTGACGGAAAGTCATCGATTAAAACAAAAGTGATTTCTGGCGTTCCCAAAGGTAGTGTTATAGGCCCTTTGCTGTTCCTTGTCTACATAAATGATTTGGGAGACAATCTGAGCATCCGTCTTCGGTTGTTTGCAGATGACGATGTTCTTTATTGACTAATAAAGCATCAGAAGATCAAGACAAACTGCAAAACGATTTAGAAAAAAAAATCGGAAAGGTGCGAAAAGTGGCAGTTGACCTTAAATAACGAAAAGTGTGAGGTCATCCGCATGAGTGCTAAAAGGAACGCGTTAAACTTCGGTTACACGATACATCAGTCTAATCTAAAAGCCGTAAATTCAACTAAATACCTGGGTATTACAATTACGAACAATTTAAATTGGAAGGAACACACAGAAAATGTTGTGGCGAAGGCTAACCAAAGACTGCGTTTTATTGGCAGGACACTTAGAAAATGTAACAGACCTACTAAGGAGACTACCTACACTACACTTGTCCGTCCTCTTTTAGAATACTGTTGCGCGGTGTGGGATCCTCACCAGATAGGACTGACGGAGTACATAGAGAAAGTTCAAAGAAAGGCAGCAATTTTTGTATTATCGCGAAATAGGGGAGAGAGTGTCACAGAAATGATATAGTATTTGGGATGGACGTCATTAAAAGGAAGGCGTTTTTCGTTGCGACGGAATCTTCTCACGAAATTCTAATCACCAACTTTCTCCTCTGAATGCGAAAATATTTTGTTGACACCGACTTACATAAGGGGGAACGATCATCAAAATAAAATAAGGGAAATCAGAGCTCGTACGAGATTGGAATAATAGAGAATTGTGAAGGTGGTTCGATGAACCCTCTGCCAGGCACTTAAATGTGATTTGCAGAGTACCATGCAGATGTAGATGTATGCAAAATTGCAGGAGTTCCTCTCTCTCTCTCTCTCTCTCTCCGAACAGACCTCGGAAGCCCCAACAACACCGACCGGCCGCTGTGTCATCCTCAGCCGATAGACATCACTGGATACGGATGTGGGAGGGCATGTGGTAAGCACGCTGCTCTCCCGGCCGTTGCCAGTTTTCGTGACTGGAGCCGGTGCTTCTCCATCAAGTAGCTCCTCAGTTGGTCTCACAAGGGCTGAGTGCACTCCGATTGGCAACAGCGCTCGGCAGACCCGGACGGTTACACATCCGAGTGCTAGCCAGGCCCGACAGCGCTTAGCTTCGGTGATCCGAGGTGAACGGGTGTTATCACTGCTGTACTATGATTATGATAATGAACAGCGTACAGTTGTAACGCTCTACGCTCTGGCGTACGTTAACTCTTTAAAGCCTGTACTATGATAAGTTGACGGGCTTCACCTTATAAGAAAGGATTTTAGTAAATATGTTGACCGCGTGTACCTGAATGGAGGCAAAATCAGACTTTCACTCACTCAGTAACAACAATGATACGTCAAGCAAGTATAAAGTGCAACTACACGTTAAGACGGGCAAGAAACATACACAGCAGATGCAACCAATCGTTAATAATACGGTCGCCAGCCAAATTAGGCATTAAGTGAGTTTTTTCCTTGTACAAGTGGATGTACGTACAAGCATAACAACACGTAGTAATACTGCATTATATGGTAAATTTTAGAACCAGAAAAATCTACTGAACTAATATTTTACCTTTCTGTACTAATTTGGACAAGCTATAAATACACAACATTACATTATAATGATTACTACACACTGCATTTTGTCTATTGATCCAACTGAAATCGGGCATAGGTTACCCTAGAACTAGCACTTTTGAAACACACATACAATATCAATTTTAATAAGGGTAAAACACAGATAAATTTAGATTTTATATTGATTTTGACTTTGCTGGTCAAATCAGTTCAGTACACTTCAGAATTTAAATGAATAGGAAAGAAAAGAGTGAAAGAAGGGGGGAGGGGGACAATGAAACTGTTATGATCACGGTGTTGAAACCATTAACTATTGGAAACATTAAGTACTCAAGATTTACAAAATATGAGTTATTACTCTTATTGTCCAATTACTTCCTCATTTAACTACCATTATTTTTGTCTCAAATTAATTAAGCTTCCTTACTAAGCCAATTCCAAAATTATCTTACAACTTTGTCAGACCTTTGCTCTTTACTTATATTTTCATTAACCATAAAGCTCCTTAAAATTCATTCTAGCATAAATAGGTCTGCAGGTAATTCTTATTAACATAAACTTTAAATCTTCATTTCGGGACACTCCGATTGCACAACATGTGGAAAGGACCCTGTCTAGGTTAGTGATGAGGATAATTCATTGATAGGACAAATCTGGTTAAAGTTAAGTTATTATTGAACAGTCAGGAACAAAATTAACACTGGTCCACCCGAATACAATTCTAAAGAATCAACCTGTGCGAGTCGATGCGGCGGTTGGCGGGCGGCGAGATGGCGAGGCGCACAGCACACATACAATCACAGCTATGGCTTTTGCTGTATCGGCACTTTGCTTCTTCTTAGCGTCGCAATCCTTTTCAATTCAGTGCCTATAGAATATAGCCATGCTGTATAGTCGTCGGAAACGGCACATCCGAGGCTCAATGAAACCACTTTTTCCAGGATAGCCTCCTCGATTCGGAACGTGTTCCTCAGACCGATGCCCAACTCCGACTGTCTTACTGAGCCCGTTATGCCGTGCCGCGCCCGTGTGCATTTTCCCGCGCTCGCCTGCCATCCACCTTTTACCGCTCCCCTACAGATAGGGTATTCACCAAAGGTTTTACATTCCACATATCTTAATACATTGCCTACGCATGGACCAGGCGCACAATTACAATTTCAAACATGTTACAATAGATTCAACAAGGGTTACACTTCAATTTTGTTATAGCATTGCTTGAAATCTGACATAAATATTAATATTCACATCTAAAGTTGCTTACATTTTCTTTAACATAATGACACGAAAAGAAAAAGAAATGAAATCAAAACATTGCTTACACTAATTTATCGAAAATCCGAAAAAAAAATTATTATATCTACAGTTGTTGTTGTTACACAGTGCCCATAAAAATTATTAATGTATGATCATTGCTGTGGGGTGTTCACTTTCCGTTTATTACTAGTGTAGAGCTTCAATTACTCACGAATTTTGCTTACAAAATCTTCCCGGATTATCAACTTCAATATATGACGTTTCATTTAGTTTCATACTCGTTATCTTCTAGCAGAAAATCCATGGGAACATTGTAACAACGGGATAGGGTGATGGACGTGAATGCTATCATGTGCACCACCGCTAACAAATTTTACTACGTGCCTAACAATACTTCATACTCCGCGCTGGGCTTTTTTTGTAGGATTCCCTATGTTAGCTTAGTACGAATAGCCTATATACACAGTCCATTTTTTGAGAGAATGATTGTAGGTATTTCATGAACAAACAAATAACTTGTCATTCCACACGGTGGCTGTCGTAGGTGTTTCCAGCCAAACTGTACAGGGCGGTGGGCGACAGTGGAAACGAAGTTTACTCGTAACTACTTCTGTTATGTTACATTAAATAAACTAAAATAATGTGTCGATTTCGTAGTTTGATGTCTCACTGTCAGTGCATCCGAAGATATCACTTTTACAATATCAGTCATTATATTTAGTGTGAATTTTAGTGCTTGAAATTGTGTGAGTCACTTTGTAATCCGACTCTGTTTTCAAGGCAAATATTTTATAACTAGCATAAATAACTGACAGAGTTTTCCAAAAAGCAAAATTTTCACAAGTTTTATTTATTTGATAATGTATTTCAGTGGTAACAGTAGCATTCGAAAGTCTGCTGTACCAATCGCCTGCTTGAATGACCATCGTAACTCATTAACTTCTATACGAGTCACGTTGTGCGTCAGAAATTTTGAGACTTTACGCAACGTTCAAAAAGTTAACGTGAAGGAGAGTGGAAATGTGAGTCAATGGGTCTGGGAAGAAACTTATCTTGACCATCTCAAATAGCTATTTGGCCAGAAGGAAGAAAAAATGTATCGAGTAAATGTTATTTAACTATCTGGGGGACATTAACCACCATGACTGCCTTTCTTGTAACTTTTTTACAAACATATGAACAACAGCATGTCTTTTTAAATAGCATCTTCAATCTGTTATTTTGTTGAAGGTTTGAGTCTGTACAATGTAAACCAATGTCGAAAAGGTAGAAATGGCACATATCATTTGAAAGGCCTACAGTACTGTGTATTGCATGTACACGTATGGTAAATAAGAAAACTTTGTTGCAGTGATAATAATAATGAGCGTATGGCATTGGTGGCCGGAATACCCCTCGCGGGGCGGTTAGGCCGCCGCTCCACAAGCTCTTTAACGCCACTACGGCGACTTGCCAGTGAATGAGGATGAAATGATGACGAGAGACACACACACAACACAACACCCAGTCATCTCGAGGCAGAGAAAATCTCTGACCCCGCCGGGAATCGAACCCGGGACCCCGTGCGCGGGAAGCGAGAATGCTACCGCAAGACCACGAGCCGCAGACTTCACTGTAGTTATTTTTCTGCTAACTTATATTCTCTTGAGATGAGTAGCACTTCTACCTCTAACTAACCTAAGTACAGCACACACATCCATGCCCGAGGCAGGATTCGAACCTGCGACCGTAGTGGTCTCGCGGTTCCAGACTGTAGCGCCTAGAACCACTCGGCCGCCCCGGCCGACTACCTTCTCTTCGTTGGTGTAAATTTTACTCACAAAAATCTTCAACTGAAGACCGTTCGCTGCATTTTCCCTGTCTTTTCATTTGTTTACTGTCAACTCCAGCAAGTGGACGAGTCACGCTACTCCGCGTATCTGCACTTTGTGCCAGTACTGGAGAATCTTAGTCAGTTTTATGATACGTTTTTAATACATTCATGTTTACGTCAATGGTACACCGTGATACGTTTTTGAACAGGTCTTGCGGAGAGGAAGTGGATTACCGAATAAAAAAGTATAGGGTGCTATTTTATGAAAAGGTACTGCTGTTCAGATATTCTTAACGGACGAAGTGACAGTCATGCTGCTTAATGTCCACTTGATAGATAAATAACATTTGCTTCGTACATTTTTCTATTTTTCTTCAGTGCTATAAGGTATTTGGGTTATTCAACATTAGTAGGAGCCCTAGTATAGTCGAAACACAGCTCCTCCCATCGCTTGATACTCTGTATTGCACTGTATAGACTTGGCAATGTCGACAAGTCAACATGATTAATTTTGAGCGAATTGAATTAAAAGTTAAATATTAACACTTAAAAAGAATCTTTAAACCACTCTGTTTTGACTTATCCAGGTTTCCTCGTGATGATTATCTGTTTATATCTTACATAACTTAAACTAGCGTTTGTTATGAAGCATCAGAAAAACTGAATGATCTAGTTACAATACTTACAAGGGAATGGTTCAATGTGACATGTCGAACAGCACCCTAAATTTTTTATGCAGGGAGAATACAACGAAAGACACGAGCTGTCAAAATTTTAGCTGCTATGACATACTGCAAATATTTTTTTTAAAAAAGTCGTTGAAGTTCCTCGTTTTTGTCTCACGAAGAACCCGAAATTTGAGCGTTTTGTACAGCCTCTCCTGCGCAGCGCGCGATCCACCGTGAAAGGAGAGCACAGTCCCGTGTAGCGCTAATATCCGGAGTGACACAAGGGAATTTGAAGCACCTAAACCATACAGAAAATGTCACGTATAATTAATGTTTTGAATAACAGGCAGCTTGTGTTGACAACCAAACTGCCTCATAAGTAATACTTTCAAAGGTGACTACGAGAGGAAAATAAATCAAGGCAGTGTTTGATGTTACATTACAGACGACTTCCATCAATCGTGACTTTAATTCATTGCAACTGAGTATTTCGTACATATACACCTTTTTATAACCTCTAGAAAACTTCATAAGATAATTTATGAATAATGTCTATTTTAGCATGAATGAAACAATACCTTGTTTATTCGCCATAGTCGTCACAATAAAGAGAATGTCATTTGTATGGCGGAAAGAAACATTTTCTTTGTGCCAAGCTCACCTGACGAAAGAAAAATTAGTGCTTTCAGGAACGTCACAGTAATTATGAATTCGACGGAATTGCGGCAGAGTGAGAAATGGTCCTAGCCGTTGCTCTGTTTATTGCTGCTTACCGAGATGCTTAAAACTATTCGTAAACTGTGCCGATGCAGGCTGATAATGCAAAAATGACTGTAGTTTAAGAATAATGTTCTCCGGATAAACCTCAGATGACACGTATCTATCAGAAATTACATTGTCACGTTGAAGACGGTGTAATTAGATGAATTACGAACACTAACTTCACTTAACGAGGGTTTATTCAGCACTTGCACATACAAGAGCGCGGAGCGAACTGCTTCTGGCCAGAACACATTCAGTATATATACAGCTACAGAACATTCCAGTACAATGATGCCTGACATGTGTTGATACTTCTAGAATGTACTCGAACCGAATACAAAATTGTTCAGTCCAGGTGAGTTTTGAACTCACGACCCTCCATGCAACTGTTTAGTATCATAACCACTGCACCTCGGTGCTCCTCAGCTTCTGCTGCGACGACATTGTTCAACAGTTTCTTTAAAAATACTTTCCACAGTCGAAAACCTTCTTTATCGAAAGTCACATTGGTTGATCCAGGTGGAATATGAATCATATCAACAGTCTTTCCGTCATCCTCCTGAAAGACAGACGTATCGTTATGTACCGGCCAACAGTCCAAGAGAAG
This sequence comes from Schistocerca americana, assembly GCF_021461395.2. Taxonomy (NCBI): domain Eukaryota; kingdom Metazoa; phylum Arthropoda; class Insecta; order Orthoptera; family Acrididae; genus Schistocerca; species Schistocerca americana. The sequence continues at coordinate 115,127,685 of NC_060130.1, read as the reverse complement.
CAATGAATTAGTTTCTGAAGCAGGTTAGAAACCGTTTTCAATGAAATGTAAAAAATTATTATTTCCTATTTTTCCAGAATTTTTATGAGCCTTGAGGTCCCTGAAGACAGATATAAAGCTGCAGAAACAGTAATCCATTCATACTTATCACTGTCATTGATTCATACGAAAGTGTCGTAGCAATAATCGATTGCACAACATACTCTGTTTTCTTTCGCCTCGAAGTGATAGAGTGCGATTTGCTCGCAGTTCTTTCAAGACACGTGACAGATCGACGTTAGACATAGCAGATGTAGGGATAACAGAAAGCTACATTTTCATGTCAGCTACGAATTAACGGCATATCCTCTACACTTTGACATGAAGTAAACTTCGGTTTTTTGCGACTTCTTATACTGCATGATTTTTTGAATCTGCTTAACTAGGTAGAAAAAAATTTGAAACCAGCAATGTTAATCTCAACTTTGATTCAAAGGGTCCAGTCTCGTAGGTCTCCATCGGTAACGGTGCATTGCCTGTCACGAGCAGCTCTACGTTGTACATATCTCAAGAAAACTCCTCTAAAGAACTGCTGTTTGTGTTATTTATTCAAGTTTAGGGATTTATGTTAATTATTAATGGGGTAACGGGACTTTGTGGCTATCCGGTGCAGTATGAAATGAAATGATCGTATGTCATTGTTGGCCGGGATGTCCCTCACGGGTTCGGCCGCCAAGTGCAAGTCTTACTTCAGACTATATGGTCTCATGTTAAAACTGGCAAAGACAGTCAAATGCAAAACAACGTTGAAGCTCATGAACAACATGCTGAGCGAAAGGAAGTTCAGGGTCAAATGAAATGGTGAAACCAGGAAGTGCCATACCCTAAAAAATGGTCTCCCGCAAGGATCAGTCTTAGTTCCCTGGCTCTTCGACATCTATATAACAGATTTGCCTGATCTGCACTCACGTAAATTTGCCTACGCAGATGATTTAGCTATTATAGCGCAAAGTAACTCGTTTGAAAACCTGGAATCAACACTAAATGAAGATCTAGCTACACTGAAAAAATACTATAACACATGGCATCTAAAAATCAATGTGACAAAAACAGGAAGCACAGTCATGCAACTAAACAACAAGGAAGCGAGAAGGGAACTGCGACTGGTTGTAACACAGAGCACGCGAAAGACCTTTCCCCCCTTCTAACAGCCGTGTACCGCAAGTCTCTAGAGGAACGGAAGGTTCCAAATGATTGGAAAAGAGCACAGGTAGTCCCAGTTTTCAAGAAGGGTCGTCGAGCAAACTATATCTCTGACACTGATCTGTTGTAGAATTTTAGAACATGTTTTTTGCTCGCGTATCATGTCATTTCTGGAAACCCAGAGTCTACTCTGTAGGAATCAACATGGATTCCGGAAACAGCGAGCGTGTGAGACCCAACTCGCTTTATTTGTTCATGAGACCCAGAAAATATTAGATACACGCTCCCAGGTAGATGCCATTTTTCTTGACTTCCGGAAGGCGTTAGTTACAGTTCCGCACTGTCGCCTGATAAACAAAGTAAGAGCATACGGAATATCAGACCAGCTGTGTGGCTGGAATGAAGAGTTTTTAGCAAACAGAACACAGTATGTTGTTCTCAATGGAGAGACGTCTACAGACGTTAAAGTAACCTTTGGCGTACCACAGTGGAGTGTTATGGGACCATTGCTTTTCACAATATATATAAATGACCTAGTAGATAGTGTCGGAAGTTCCATGCGGCTTTTCGAGGATGATGCTGTAATATACAGAGAAGTTGCAGCATTAGAAAATTGGAGCGAAATGCAGGAAGATCTGCAGCGGATAGGCACATGATGCAGGGAGTGGCAACTGACCCTTAACATAGACAAATGTAATGTATTGCGAATACACAGACAGAAGGATCGTTTATTGTATGATTATATGATAGCGGAACAAACACTGGTAGCAGTTACTTCTGTAAAATATCTGGGAGTGTGCGTACGGAACTCTTTGAAGTGGAATGATCATATAAAATTAATCGTTGGTAAGGCGGGTGCCAGGTTGAGATTCTTTGGGAGAGTCCTTAGAAAATGTAGTCCATCAACAAGGGAGGTGGCTTACAAAACACTCGTTCGACCTATACTTGAGTATTGCTCATCAGTGTGGGATGCGTACCAGGTCGGGTCCATAGAGGAGATAGAGAGGATCCAAAGAAGAGCGGCGCGTTTCGTCACAGGGTTATTTGGAAAGCGTGATAGCGTTACGGAGATGTATAGCAAACTCAAGTGGCAGACTCTTCAAGAGAGGCGCTCTGCATCGCGGTGTAGCTTGCTGTCCATGTTTCGAGAGGGTGCGTTTCTGGATGAGGTATCGAATATATTGTTTCCCCCTACTTACACCTCCCGAGGAGATCACGAATGTAAAATTAGATGTAGAGAGATTCGAGCGCGCGCGGAGGCTTTTGGCAGTCGTTCTCTCCGTGAACCATACGCGAGTGGTACAAAAAAGGGGGGGGTAATGACAGTGGCACGTAAAGTGCCCTCCGCCACACACCGCTGGGTGGCTTGCGGAGTATAAATGTAGATGTAGTAGATAAATGGTAAATCTGTCAGCCACGAGAATTTCCCAAAATATCTCGGTATTAAGCTAGATCGCAGCATGACTTTCAGACAACACCTAACTGATACTGCCCAAAGGTTAAAGACGAGAAATAACCTGCTCAACAGACTGGCAGGCACCACTTGGGGTTGTGATGCTGCCACTCTACGAAAGGCTGCAGCTGCAGTCATGGACTGTGCGGGTGGTCCCGGCGGAGGTTCGAGTCCTCCCTCAGGCATGGATGTGTGTGTTTGTCCTTAGGATAATTTAGGTTAAGTAGTGTGTAAGCTTAGGGACTGATGACCTTAGCAGTTAAGTCCCATAAGATTTCCCACACATCTGAACATTTTTTTTGAACTGCTGCACTGGCACTGATGTATAGCGCTGCAGAATACTGTGCCCCAGTTTGGAGCAGAAGCCCGCACGCCAAAAAAGTGGATGTACAACTGAACGCCACTCTGAGAACCGTCACCGGCACTCTCAGGCCAACCCCCCTTGAGTGGCATCCGGTGCTGGCAAACATCGCTCCTGCTTCCACACGTAGAGAGAAAGCTACCCAGGACATCGTAGAAAAAATTGAAGCAAACCCAAGGCTACCCATACATGCCGACGTGGGAGGACCCACGAGATTCGTGTCCAGGAAACCTATCGTCTGGAGCAGAACATTGGGCACAGAGGGGCTCGATGCTGAAAGGAAGAATGCATGGCAGGGTCTGAGAAGAGGCGTCGTGGAAAACCATCACCTAATCCACGACCCAACCGAAAGGGTTGAAGGCTTCAATCCCAACAGGAAACACTGGTCGGCTCTAAACAGGTTTCGCACGGGAGTTGGACGATGCAGACAGCAAACAACCATATGGGGCTATACAGACGATTCGTGTTGTGACTGTGACGAGGTACAAACAATGGACCATCTTCTGGTTTGTAACATTCATGGTTTCAGAGACGGCTCTCTGATGTTGCTCCACAAATTAACGGACAATGCCAGGACATGGCTCCATAATCTTAATGTTACTGTGTAATTAATTGTCTTCAATTTATGTGATTTTTGTTCCATTTAATGTAGTAATGTAGTTTCCCTGACATAACTGTAATGTAATAACTGATATAATTTGTTCCCTCATTGTAACCCCCTAAACGTTTATTGTGATTTGTATTAATCTTATCTGTTCTTTGTAAAATGTATCTGGAAGATCGAACGAGAAATAATAAACTTCAGTCGGCGCGACACTGGGCGACTTGCGGCCGATGCTGAGGGTAAAATGATGATGAGAACAACACAACACCCAGTCCACGAGCGGAGAAAATCTCCAACCCGGTCGGGAATCGAAACTGGGCCCAGTGCATGGGAGGCAAGCACGTTACCACAGAGCTAAGCAGGCGTAAATCCTGTACAGTAAAGCTTCTGGATAGTGTTTCTTTCACAGTTTTGCGAGTTTCATTTTGGTGCGTATATGTTCAAAACAATGGTTCAAATGCCTCTAAGCACTATGGGACTTAACGTCTGAGGTCATCAGTCCCCTAGACATAGAACTACGTAAACCTAACTAACCTAAGGACATCACACACATCCATGCCCAAGGCAGGATTCGAACCTGCGACCGTAGCAGCCGCGTGGTTCCGGACTGATACGTCTAAAACCACTCTAACACAGCGGCCGGCCGGTGCGTATTTGTTTCTTTGTGTAATTCTTTCTTTCATTTATACAGTTGACGGTTAGATTTTACGAAGCAAAGTCAAGTTTACCGATTGTTTAACATTAAGAGTTAAACACAATGAATATTAATTCAGTTTATCCCCATTGTTAACACTTGAGCTACCGCAAAGCAACTGGTAACTATTACGGATATTAAATGACTTGCAAATTTGAATGAACAGTAGATGCGGACAACTGTTTCAGAGAAATTGTCAACAAAAACTGAAATTCGCTTCACAAATTACCATTGCACCGAATCGTATTATCTGTTTACCGATGCACCGTCAACTAAACATGTTCCATATGCCCAGTCCTCTACAGCTCCGATAGGAAATTTAGAGTTCTCCGCCCACCTGGTGAACTACGAATTTGGAAGTTTTCATGAATTTTTAAAAATACTTGCAGTATATCTTAGCAGCTAAAATTTTGACAGAATTTTTCTTTCCGTGTATTCTTCCTGTCTAAAACATTTCAAGGCGTGATTCGACATGTCGGATCAGACCATTCCCTTGTTAGATGCTTTCTGAACATGAATGCCGGCATTAATATATGAAGGGGTACCAAAACACCGGAATTATTTTTTACAAGCTATATATTTTCAAATTGCTTGCAAAACAACCTTCGTCCCACCGGTCCTTCCACTGTTCGAAACATTTTTGTTGTCATCTTCAGAAATGGCTGACAGATCCTCCCTTGTTTCTTTCTTAACTTCTTCAATATTGTCAGGTCGGTGTTCTTTCATTCCACTTTTCATGAGTCACGCGTAGCCAGGTAAGGCGAGTAAGGTGCTTGGGGTAGCAAAACCAGCCAAAAACTGTCTAACAGATATGGCTGAGTGTGCAGGTGCATTGTCGCGGTGGAAGAGCCAGTCTCCAGTCTGCCACAAATCGCGTCTTTTTTTACGAACACTGTTGCGAAATCTTCTTAAAACTTCAAAATAAAAGTTTGATTCATGGTCTGACCTGAGGAAACAAACTCTGAATGAACTACGCCCTTGTCATCAAAAAAGCAACAGTTTCAAGATGTTGTTTCAAAGCTCGATATGTTTTAACTCGACGTTCCTTTGAATTGTCAGTTAGAACCCGATAAACGAACTTGGCAGCAACCCTTTTCATTCCCAAAGCCTCCGTTAAAATTAGCTGAACCGAGCTCCAAGATAACCCACTAATCTCTGACAGTTCATCAATTGGCTATCGGCGGTTTGTGAGCACTAGCTCTCGGATTTTTTCAATATTTTCGTCGATTCGGGCACTTGATAGACGTCGAGGTTTGCCATCCATCGACATGTCGCCGTTTTTAAAACGAGGAAACCACTAGTTCACTTGAGTTTTTCCCATAGCTTCACCTTGGTAAGCTGTTTTCAACATCAAAACAATTTCAGCAGCATTTTTACCGGGTAGAAAACAAAAGTTCACAGTTGCACGTTATTCACTTAAACATGCCATCATTAATAAAGGTACCTTTACACCGAAAGCCAACTCCTACAAACAAAAACATACAACTGTTGTGAGTTTGACAAACTATCCATTTCGGAACGTTGATCTCAGTTGTCCCAGACCCTTTTTTAGTTTTGACCATTTTACAATGCCCACGAGTGTACTGTGTTTTCTTAGTTGTCCATTTCCTTTTACACTCCACATGCGGTAAACCAATTTTGTCGGAAACTTCTTTCAACATATCTTTCCTTTTATATACACTACTGGTCATTGAAATTGCTACACCACGAAGATGACGTGCTACAGACGCGAAATTTAACCGACAGGAAGAAGATGCTGTGATATGCAAATGATCAGCTTTTCAGAGCACTCACACAAGGTTGGCGCCGGTGGCGACGTCTACAACGTGCTGACATGAGGAAAGTTTCCAACCGATTTCTCATACACAAACAGCAGTTGACCGGCGTTGCCTGGTGAGACGTTCTTGTGATGCATCGCGTAAGGAGGAGAAATGCGTACCATCACGTTTCCGACTTTGATAAAGGTCGGATTGTAGCCTATCGCGATTGCGGTTTATCGAATCGCGACAATACTGCTCGCGTTGGTCGAGATCCAATGACTGTTAGCAGAGTATGGAATCGGTGGGTTCAGGAGGGTAATACGGAACGCCGTGCTGGATCCAAACGGCTTCGTATCACTAGCAGTCGAGATGACAGGCATCTTATCCGCATGGCTGTAACGGATGGTGCAGCCACGTCTCGATCCCTGAGTCAACAGATGGGGACGTTTACAAGACAACAACCATCTGCACGAACAGTTCGACGACGTTTGCAGCAGCATGGACTATCAGCTCGGAGACCATGGCTGCGGTTACCCTTAACGCTGCATCACAACAGGAGCGCCTGCGATGGTGTACTCAACGACGAACCTGGGTGCACGAATGGCAAAACGTCATTTTTTCGGATAAATCCAGGTTCTGTTTACAGCATCATGATGGTCGCATCCGTGTTTGGCGACATCGCGGTGAACGCACATTGGAAGCGTGTATTCGTCATCGCCATACTGGCGTATCACCTGGCGTGATGGTATGGGATGCCATTGATTACACGTCTCGGTCACCTCTTGTTCGCATTGACGGCACTTTGAACAGTGGACGTTACATTTCAGATGTGTTATGACCCGTGGCTCTACCCTTCATTCGATCCCTGCGAAACGCTACATTTCAGCAGGATAATACACGACCGCGTGTTGCAGGCCCTGTACGGGCCTTTCTGGATACAGAAAATGTTCGACTGCTGCCCTGGGCAGCACATTCTCCAGATCTCTCACCAATTGAAAACGTCTGGTCAATGGTGGCCGAGCAACTGGCTCGTCACACTACGCCAGTCACTACTCCTGATGAACCTTGGTATTCTGTTGAAGCTGCATGGGCAGCTGTACCTGTACACGCCATCCAAGCTCTGTTTGACTCAATGCCCAGGTGTATCAAGGCCCGTTATCACGGCCAGATGTAGTTGTTCCGTGTACTGATTTCTCAGGATCTGTGCACCCAAAATGCGTGAAAATGTAATCACATGTCAGTTCTAGTATAATATATTTGTCCAATGACTATCCGTTTATCATCTGCATTTCTTCTTGGTGTAGCAACATTAATGGCCAGTAGTGTATGTTTTTATATGCAGAATCAGAAGGATCTTACATTGGTTTCCTCATTTCAATTTCTAACAAAAGCTTAATTGTTCGATCTGTTGACGACTAGTGAATTGCCATTGTCGAAAGAAACACAGCAGATGAAGAAAGAAACACAGCAGTCGACACGGCAAATGCGCATGCGGAAGTCACACAACTCTGCCATGTTTCTGCTCACTGACCATAAACTACAAACTCGAGACAAAACTTCCCTCAACTAGTTGCTCAGTCTCGCGACTTCAAACAGCTGTGACAACAGTTGAAAACTAAGTCAAACATCGAGTTGAAAACAGTTGTCAACCAAGTTTGTTGCAGTTGGTTTTCAGTGTGAAGGTATCTTAAAAAAACTAAACAAGAACAGAACCGCGCTAGCAAAAACAATCACTGCAGATGAACAGAACAAGCCAGGTCTGTTACGGCGTAAAGTGAAGCGCCAGCACGCCAGTCTGGAACGACAGGGAAGAGATGGCTGTGAGAAGAAGTCATCCAATCGTACGCTGACCGGACCTGCTCCAGGGCGACAACGCGGCAGCAGCGGCCCCTGTTAAGCGCCACGACCGACTACTGACGGCCCAGGTCCATAGCAGCTTCAAGACTACCGACCTGGATAGAAGCGTCAACGCTAATTACTCCGCTTGTCCTCTCTATGTAGCACAGACATGGAATTGTTTGTACTGAAGAAGATTGATTATTTTGTATGTCGCCCTTTGCTTGCGACACATCTGTGTAATTGGAAAAGTTAAGTATTGTAATTATCATTTTGTAATAAAACTCATTAACACGGTTTGTATAGCGACCCGAGTATGCAGACTTCCTAGACACCACAAGGTCGACAACACAGGCGGCACTGAACTGCTAATGAGTTGCGCTATACCATACACGCCTAGCGGCAGAAGTGTGTACTACATAAGCTCCGCCTATGGAAACGTTATTCCGGTTTTTTTGGGTACTAACAACGAATTTACAGACTGCTGCCGGCCGGAGTGGCCGTGCGGTTCTAGGTGCTACAGTCTGCAGCCGAGCGACCGTTACGGTCGCAGGTTCGTATCCTTCCTCGGGCATGGATGTGTGTGATATCCTTAGGTTAGTTAGGTATAATTAGTTCGGAGTTCTAGGCGACTGATGACCTCAGAAGTTAAGACGCATAATTCTCAGAGCCATTTGAACCATTTGAACAGAGTGCTCTAAATGGGTTAAATGCACTCGGTTAGGTTAAACATACGTATTTCAGGTATAAATCACCGTAAGCTTGTAACGCACAGTTGTGAATTGTTGAAAGAACACAGAGGATCGGGAAAGACACTTCTAAGACAGAGCGAATGTTAAGTCCGCATTTATCTCTCTTTTCTCCAGCAACAGACTATGCGTAGCCCGCCATGTTTCACAGTCCTAATTTCGGCTGAACAGTGCAAATGTTCTTGCTTTGGCGCTAAAATCTGGATTGCTGGGTTCACCGTCCTGTGCAACATGATGCCCGCTAACAGTTAGCGCGAAATATGTAGATTTTCGCCGCGCGGGATTAGCCGAGCGGTGCCGGCACGGTAACTCAGCGTGTTTGGTCAGAGGGTTAGCTACCCTCTATAACGAAAAAACTGAGTTGATGGATCAACGACGAAATGAAACGGGTGTCTTGCGACGTCCGCTCCGAGCAGATACAACGAACGAAAACGAACAAAATGAGATTAAAAAGAAGCGGTCTAAGGCGCTGCAGTCATGGACTGTGCGGCTGGTCCCGGCGGAGGTTCGAGTCCTCCCTCGGGCATGGGTGTTTGTGTTTGTCCTTAGGATAATTTAGGTTAAGTAGTGTGCAAATTTAGGGACTGATGACCTTAGCAGTTAAGTCCCATAAGATTTCACATCCTTTTTCTATTTTTTTTGTAGTTTCCCGCGTGGCGTACGGTGGTGACGCAATTCCTGCTCCCGCAGAGTCGTTTCGTTGACCTTGGCACAGACACCATTCATCCAACGCCACTTAGCTGGCGTTGATTCATCACGGCAATAAACGCAGGATCACCTTCATTAGCACAAGCATTTAACGCCTTTCGGAACGTTCCGGACAGTTGTTTACACTCGCGCTTGATACTACCTCGAAGTCACTACTAGGAACGGCTGAGCTAGAACAGGGAGACAAGCTACTGCAGGTGTATGTATATCTCATATATAAAACTGTAGGTCTATCGTAACTATCTCTCTGTTGGCTAAGCATACTACTTGTACGTCGTTCATAGCAGCCTTTGCCATGGAACAGAAAACTGTGAAATACGTTACAAGAGAATCCTTGCTTTACATAATTCTCTCACGCATTTAAATTTTAATCCGTGCAAAAAAAAAATTACTTCGTTTGATAGAAAGTCGCATTCATTAACAGTTTAACAGTACTTCAATAGGGTTTTCCGTCAGCCCTTAGCATATGGAGGAAAGCTTCGTGCGAAAATGAGGTTTCCCTTTTCTCGTCTGATAACCGTGGCTGAAGGGTAACAAACAGGTTCCATATTCCCAGATTTCAGAAAAGCGTTTGATACAGTGTCACACTGCAGACTGTTAACGAAGGTCCTAGGATACGGATTAGGTTCTCAGGTATTTGAATGGCTCGAAAACTTTTCATGTGATAGTATCTAGTACGTTGTCCTAGACAGCGAGTATTCATTGGAGACAAGGGTATCGTCCGGAGTGGCCCAGAGAAGTGTGATAGGACCGCTGTTTTCTCTCTCTCTCTCTCTCTCTCTCTCTCTCTCTCTCTCTATATATATATATATATATATATATATATATATATATATATATATATATATATATATACGATTTGACGGACAGGGTGAACAGCAGTTAATGGTTGTTTGCTGATGGCACTGTGGTGTACGGCGGGAAGGTATCGTTGCTGAGTGACTAAAGGAGGATACAGGATGACTTAGCTAAAATAAAATCTCTAGTTGGTGTCGTAAAGGGCACCTTGCTCTGAATGTACAAATGCGGATGAGTAGGAAAAACAATTTTGTAACTTTCGAATACAGCTTTAGTAGTGTCCTGCTTGACACATCACATTGATTAAACGTCTAGGCATAACATTGCAAAGCGATATGAAATGGACCGAACACGTCAGTTTGGTAGCAGGGAAAACGAATGGTCAACTTCGGTTTGTTGGGAGATTCTGGGTAAAGTGTACTTTATTTGTAAAGGAGACTGTGCGTGGAACACTAGTGCGACCAGTTCTTGAGTGCTACTCGAATGATTGAGATCTGAGGCAAGATTAAAGGAAGACATTCGAGCAATTCAGAGGCATGTTGCTAGATTTGTCACCGGTAGGTTCGATTAACAAGCGAATATTAACGAAATGCTACGTGAACTCAAATGAAAGTCCCTGGAGGCAAGAAGACTTTCTTTTCGCGAAACACTATTTAGAAAATTAAGAGAACCGACATTTGCAGACTTCAGAACGATCCTACTGCCGGCAACATGTATCTCGCGTAAGTTCCACGAAGACAAGATAAGAGAAGTCAGGGCTCGTAGGGAAGCATGTAGACAGTGGCCGCCATGCACCATACACGAAGATGACAAAAGTCGTGGGATACCTCCTAATATCGTGTCGGACGTCCTTTTGCTCGGCATAGAGCAACAACTCGACGTGGCATGGACTCATCAAGTCGTTGGAAGTCCCATGCAGAAATACCATGAGTGGCTACAAATGGTCAATGATCAGTTCCGTTGGACTGGAGGACCCAGTCCGTTCTATGTAAACATAACCCATACCACTATTGTGCCACCACCTGTTTGCACAGTGCCTTGTTGACAATTTGGTTCCACGGCTTCGTGGGGTCTGCGCAACATTCTGATTCTGCCATCAGCTCTCAAAAACTGAAATCTGAACTCATCCGACCAGGCCACTGTTTTCCAGTCGTCTAGGGTCCGACCGATATGGTCACGAGCCCAGGAGAGGTGCTGTAGGCGACGTCGTGCTGTAAGCAAAGGCACTCACGTCGGTCGTCTGCTACCGTAGTCCATTAACGCCAGATTTCGCCGCACTGTCCTAACGGATACGTTGGTCGTACGTCCCACATTGATATCTGTGGTTATTTCACGCAGTGTTGTTTGTCTGTTAGCACTGACAACTCTACGCAGACGCTGCTGCTCACGGTCGTTAAGTGAAGGCCGGCTGCCACGGCGTGGTGAGACGTAATGCCTGAAATTTGGTATTCTCGGAACACTCTTGATAACGTGGATCTCGGCAATACTCAGTTCCCTCACGATTTCCAAAATGGATGTCCCATACTTCTAGCTCCAACTGCCATTACGGGTTCAAAGTCTGTTAATTCCCGTCGTGTGGCCATAATCACGTCGGAGTGATTTTCACATGAATCATCTGAGTGCAAATGACAGCTCCGCCAATGTGCTGGTCTTTTATACCTTGCGTATGCAGTACAACCGCCATCTGTATATGTGCATATCGCTGTCTCATGACTTCTGTCACTTCAGTGTATTATGGTTTGCGAAGTAAGTACGTAGATGTGGGTAGAGTAGGTGTTAATCAACCGATATGCTGGAAAGATTTCGACAGTTGTTTAGTTGTTCCCAAGCGGATGAGGGGAACCCGTTTTCAAGGAAATATTCTTAGAATAGAGGGAATGTTAGGGTTTAAAGTACAGTCGACGACGAGGGCGTTAGCGATGGAGCTGATGCTCAGATAGAACAGTGAAATTTAAGGGAATTGACCTAATCCTTTGTTTTCCTTCTGAGGACTAGCATTCGCCTTAAAATTCGTTGTATATGTAAACGATTTAGGAGACAATCTGACCAGCTCTCTTAAACTGTTAGCAGATGACACTGTCGTTTACCGACTAGTGAAGTCATGAGAAGGGGAAACCGATTTGCAAAATAATTTAGATAAGGTATCTATATGGTGCGAAAAGTGTCAGTTGACCCTAAACGAGAAAAAGTGTGAGATCTTCAACACGAGTACTAAAAAAAATCCGTTGAATTCCGCCTACACGATAAATGCCAAAAATTTAAATGTTGTTGGTTCAGCTAAATATCTATGGATTGCAGTTACGAGCAACTTATTTTGGACTCATCATACAAAAAATGTTGTGAGGAAGGCGAACTAAAGACTACTTTATTCGCAGAACACTTTGCTGATGCAACGAATTTACTACAGAGAGTGCCTACGTTCCGCATATCCGTCCTCTTCTGTAGTATTGCTGCGCGGTATGGAGCCAGATATAATTGGAAGAAGACATGGAAAATGTTCAGATAAGGGCATCTCATTTTAGAGTTATCGCAAAATAGTGTAGAGGGTGTGATGGATATGGTACGTAACTTCGGGTGGTAATCATTCAAACAACGGCGTTTTTCGTTGCGGCGAGAACTTTTTACGAAATTTCAATTACTTTTTTTTTACTTCCGAATGCAGAAATATTCTGTTGCCTTCCACCTACATAGGGAGAGATGGCAATTGCAATAATATAAGAGATGTCATGGCCTGTGTTCATCTTTCCCATCTGCTTTTCGAGAGCGGAACAGTCGAGAAACAGTGTTAAAGCGAATCTAAGAACCCTCTGCCAAACACCTACGTGTGAATTGCATGGTAGTCATATAGATGTAGAGGTGGAATCGATTTTAAGTCTAAATCAACGTACCGGCTCCGCAAGCCACAGTACGGTGCGTGGCGGAGGGTACTCCGTACCACTACTAGTTGTTTTCTTTCCTTTCCCACTCCCAGACATAGCGAGAGAAAAAAGACTGTCCGTATGCCTCCGTACTAGTCCTAATCTCACTAATCTTATCTTCGTGCTCCTTACTCTAAAGGCACTTTGGCGGCAGTAGAATCGTTCTGCATTCAGCCTCAAATGTCGGTTTTTGAAATTTTCACAAAAGTGCTCCCCGGAAAGAACGTCGCATTCCCTCCAGGGAAACCTAGTTGAGTTCCCGAAGCATTTTGTGTAGCACTTGCGTGTCGTTCGAACCTACCGGTAACAAATCTTGTAGCCTCCCTCTGAATTGCTTCGATATGTTCCTTTAATCGGGCATGGTACGGATAGTAAAACTCGAGCAGTACTCGATAATAGGTGGCACTAGCATCCTATATGCGGTCTCCTTTGCAGATGACTCACACTGCCCTAAAATTCTCCCAATAAACCGAAGTCGACTATTCGTCTTCCCTCCGACAATTCTCAAATGCTCGTTCCATCTCATATCGCTTTACAACGTTACACCAAGATATTTAAAAGACGTGACTGCGTCAAGCAGGACCCTATTAATACAGCATCCGAACGTTATGGGTTTGTTTTTCCTAGTGATCCGCATTAACTTAACGTTTTTCTACATTTAGAGCCACCTGCCATTCATCACACCAACTAGAAATTTTGCCTAAGCCATCATGTATCACCCTACGATCACTGATCTATGTCAATTTCCCGTACACCACAGCATCATCAGCGAACAACCGCTTATTGCTGCCCATCCTGACCGCCTAATCATTCATGTATATCAGCACGAATAAACTGAATCCGGATGGCCTTATGCAGATCCCAACCCCATTCATCCAGAACGACATTCGAATTCCTCAGCCACTGCGACGCTGCGATCGCAAAGTTCTCAGCTCATTTAATCTCCGCGTTTTCTGTGTGGCAATTAGCACACTGCCCACTATGTCACGGAGGGGACCAGATGGTCTGAACATACGGGCCAAATATTAAGTTTCTAGATATACTGGTAGTTTGCTAGCTCTATGATTTGAAGGTTGGTGCCTCACGTAAACTGATGAAGTTCCCTCAGCTACAGTCTTCTGCTGTGTTTAATCCCGTATTGATACATTTCGACTATTCAGAAGAGACATGAATTCGAGGAAGAGGTTGAACCTGGCTGCAAGTGTGGCGTCAGTGGGCGCAGTGGTGCTGCAGTCGCGCCTCTTACACGCGTCGCTGTCACGCCACAGTTGCTCCGTCCGGTTTCAGTCAACATCAACTGTCAATCATATCCACGATAGGCGCGTCACACAAAAGGAGGAGTGGGGCATCCTGTAGTTCAAAATGGCTCTGAGCACTATGAGACTTAACTTCTGAGGTCATCAGTCCCCCTAACTAACCTAAGGACATCACACACATCCATGCCCGAGGCAGGATTCGAACCTGCGACAGTAGCGGTCGCGCGGTTCCAGACTGTAGAGCCTAGAACCGCTCGGCCACACTGGCCGGCTCATCCTGTAGTTACTAATCTGTTGTATTTCACGCAGACAAGAACACTTCCTTTCTATTATTCCAGTTGTGAACCATAATATTTTACAACAAGTAATTAAATTAAGCCTATGATGACCATCTTCAAGACCTAAAGAAGAAGACAGGCAACTAGAAGTACACAGTGCACCAAACTAACAAAGTAAGATAATCAATAATCAATTAATACGTAAATAACACCTTCTCATATTTGTGTATCTGGGTCGTTCAGAAAGAAGCGTGCCGCAGTCTACAAAATGAACACCGGTCAAGGGATCGTAGTGCGGTTGCCTACGGAAGAAGGTATGGATGTGCACGCGTCGACAGTCCACTGCTCTCTGTAGTGCTGCAAACAGTGAAATGGAGGCTTCAAAAGACGGGCAAAAGGGTTTGCTGACAGTGGAAAGAGTGCGGGGAACGGAAATTCATCAAAGAATGGCACACGTTTGCGCACTGTATGTTCCAAAAATTTGAAAAACTATGCCTAGTACTTTTTGAACGCTCCATCACTGCCATTTAGTGACGTAGCAGGAAACCAGTAATCTTAGTGAGGAGTGGAGGCATTGTGGTAGGGTCCTCATGTAAGTGGCCCTCTGGTGTCAAAACAAATGAACGGGTAAGTGGGGAGGAATTGTGTGTGTGTGTGTGTGTGTGTGTGTGTGTGTGTGTGTGTGTGTGTGTGTGTGTGACTTCAAATGTCTTGTAATGCAAGTTCAAGTATTTGCTTGTACGCTTTATTTACAAAACCGATGAGTGTGATGGTATGAACGTTGTGAATGTTCTGAAGCAACGAATTCAGTGTTAGTTGGTTAGAATCTTGGATGTGGACAAAAGTTACATTATCAGAATTTTCATCGAGGGCAGTAGATGTTGTGGGGAACTGTCTCGATCATGTGGCCGTGTGTCAGAGTCATGAATAAAGTCCCAAACGTTTCCGGAACGTCTTTTACTACAAGTCAGGTGAATGGGAACGTTATGCGTGGTGGTACTACGACGCTTTTAGAGGGGAACGGGTCAGATTCTCTTGCTTCCGTCATATAAAATACAGCACTTTACATGACAGCCATTTAACGAAGCTATATACAGGGGATACGCAAAATAATGTGAACACCTGTACTTACTTGGGAATGGTTTACTAAGGGGTTGGACTCCCATTTGCCCGTAATACAGCTGCGATTCTTCTTGGAATACTGGTATATAATGACTGTATAGTCTCCAGTGGAATGCTATACAACTCTTCGATCAGAACCTCTTATAACTCCTCTACTGACGGGGGAGGCGGAAATCTCTGCCGCGGAGTCTGCGCTACAATACCGCCCACTAGGGTTCGATAATGTTAAAGTCCGGAGACTGTACTGGCCAAGGAAGACGCTGGAGTTCAGTTACATGCTCCTCATCCTACGTTTGTACTGTCCTGGCTGGGTGAATGGTTGCATTATCGTGCTGAGATATGGCATCGTTATTGGGGAATAACATTTGAATCATGGGATGCACTTGATCACCTAAAATGTTCACATAATCATTGGCTGTAACACTTCCACCACCATGCTTAACCGTTGGAATCAAGCAATCAGGATTGTAGGCTTCTTTTAGTGTTCTCCAGACGTAAACCCCGTCAGATGTTTGAAGTAACGAAAACGTTGACTCGTCGGACCACTGATCAGCTGTCCAGGATTTATGCTCCTGACGCCATGTTTTACGTTTCTTTGCGTTGGTTGTCGTGGCTAATAATTTCGGTATAGCAGCTCGTCCGTGAATATTCGCTTTATGGAGTTCTCGGCGGACAGTGTCGATAGATACGGGGTCTCGAAGGGGGCTATAGAGCTCTGCAGTCACTTTAGCCGCCGTAGTTGTGTTGTTTTGACACAATTCGTGTTAGGGTACGACGATCTCTGCCATTTAGTTTTGATTTGCGCCCACTATTACGTTTACACGATGATATTTTTCCACGTTTTTTGTAAGTTGTCATGACTGTTGAAACAGCTGTTCTTGAAAAATTTTGTAAGTTGGCTGTCTTGACCACTGATGGTCCAACTAATCGGGCCCTCACAATCTGCCCTCTCTGGAACTCTGTTAGGTCTTTCATTACACTTCGACCTCGGAAATCTGAATGCAAATACGAAGTGTGTACTACTCGTAAACAACTTGCACTGAACACGCGCAGTCCAACGCGACACGTGTTCAAATGGTTCAAATGGCTCTGAGCACTATGGGACTCAACATCTTAGGTCATAAGTCCCCTAGAACTTAGAACTACTTAAACCTAACTAACCTAAGGACATCACACACACCCATGCCCGAGGCAGGATTCGAACCTGCGCCCGTAGCAGTTCCGCGGTTCCGGACTGCAGCGCCAGAACCGCTAGACCACCGCGGCCGGCCGCGACACGTGTCTGACCTGCGTTGTTGATCGTCATACCCAGCCATCCCATTACTACCACTGCTCACATTATTTTGCCTGTCCCCTGTACCTTGAACAGTTAACGCTTAGGACCCGTGGCTTATCTCGCAAAGGAGAGCTCACAATGAGACAAATTACAGGAAATCTCTCCATTTTAATGGATGATAATTCTTAAGGTGTCTCCCAAACGGAAATGACATGCCCATTCGTGGGCAACGCCTTATCTTGGATGGGTAACATTGAATTAGAAGAAAAGTGAGGTTGATCTTTGGCTGAAAATTCCAAGTACAGGGTTATTCATAAATACGTACAGAGTATCAGAAGATTACAGTGAGAAAACTGTACGACACACAGAAAAATAACATACATGAGTGGACAGAGCGTCTCTCCAATTACCCTTTCGTAAAAGATAGCCTCGTGTAGATGCAGAGCGCAGTACTATGGGGAAGACTTGTGAGAACGCGCGGACAAATCATTTCCTCCATTTGATCGCACTGACTTAGTTGAATCTGCAGACGGGCAACCCAAGAAAAAGATTTACAAGGCGAGCTCCTGTCGTTGTGCCTTCCTGGGCGGCGGCAGTAGTGTTCATATTTGCTGTGTGACAAACGGTGCCAATATCGAGCACCTGTAACAAACTTGGAGAGACGCTCCGTCCACTGATGTACGTCTGTTTCCTGTATGTCTTGCAGTTTCCACGCAGGTGTCTTCTGCATCCCCAGAGGCACTTACGAATAAGCCTGTATACACATAGAATGTCCGTGTTCTCAGATCCATTTAGTACGTCTCTGTGAACGTTTTGAAGGTGTGAAATAAGAAAAAGAAGGGAATTTTAAACTGTAATTTTTCAGCGAGAAAATTATATGTTGAATATTTTACTTGTACAGTAAAACTTAACAACAAAAAGAATACCTGTTGCTAAATGTTTTGAGTATTGTCAATACAATAATGTCACTGCTGTGTCAAAATATTGTTAAACTTCCCTTCCCCCGTCCGATTCACCTGCAGAAGAGATGCCATTGGAGTTTTTGCCTTTACATGTGTTAGTCAGAGAATTAATCTTGATAGACATAGTGTTTGAAAAAGAGCACATGTCGCACTCATCTACAAGAAGGTGCGCAAGTTAATCACATCTTTGTAGCAGAATTTAAAAAACAAATACTAAGCTGAAACATAATGACCTCCTGGGATGAAATCACCTTTTTCATGGAAACCAGCAAGGTTTCCGAAAACATCCATCATGCAAACCACAATTTCCCGTCTTCAAAAAATGGTTCAAATGGCTCTGAGCACTATGCGACTTAACTTCTTAGGTCATCAGTCGCCTAGAACTTAGAACTAATTAAACATAACTAACCTAAGGACATCACACGCATGCATGCCCGAGGCAGGATTCGAACCTGCGACCGTAGCGGTCGCTCGGCTCCAGACTGTAGCGCCTAGAACCGCACGGCCACTCCGGCCGGCTCCCGTCTTCACACGCAGTATCTCGAGTGCCGTGGATAAAGATGACGAAGTGGATTCGTTGATTCTAGACTTTTTATTCGGTACCATGTCGATGCTTGCTGAAGAAAATACGTAGGTGTCGAATATTGAATCACGTCTGCAACTGGATTGAAAACTTCCTAACAGGTAGAACTCAGTATGTTACCCTGGACTGGAAACTTCTTAAAAGGTAGAACTCAGCACGTTATCCTGCTTATAGCCTCAAGAAGGGAAGAAGGAAAGTAAGGGTTTAACGCCCTGTCAGCGACGAGGTCACTACAGACGGAGTACAATATCGGATTATGGAAAGGGGAGGGGGGAAGAAATCGAACGTGTTCTTCGCAAAGGAACCATTCTGACATTCGTCTTAAGTCATTTAGGGAAACCACGGCCAACTTACATCTCGATGGCCGGACGGGGATTAGAAAAGCCGCAGTCCCGATTGCAAGTCCATCGTCTTAACACTACGGTACAGACGCCGAAGTAGCGTGCTCCAACGCGGTGTAATAGAATCTTTACTGTTCACGTGATATGCTATTAATTTAGCGGACAGTATTATTTACAATATCAGGAGCCGGCCGCGGTGGTCGAGCGGTTCTAGGCGCTTCAGTCCGGAACTGCGCGACTGCTACGGTCGCAGTTTCGAATCCTGCCTCGGGCATGGATGTGTGTGATGTTCTTAGGTTAGTTAGGTTTAATTAGTTCTAAGTTCTAGGGGACTGATGACCTCAGAAGTTAAGTCCCATAGTGCTCAGAGCCATTTGAACCATTTTACAATATCAGGCTTTCCGTAAATGATTAGGTTCTCTACGAAGGACAGTTATTTCATGCCAAATTGTCAGATACTGACAAACTATCAGATTTTTTCAAAGACTAGCAACTAGCGCTAAATAATGTTTTCATTATTTTTCTTTTCAGTGCGAAGACTGGTTTGTTGCATATCTCCAAGCTATCTGTCCCGTGCAAGACTTTTGATATCCGCGTAACTGCTGCAACCTACAGACTTCTGAACTTGCTTACTTCAATCAAAATATGGTCTGCCTCTACAATTATTGCTCCCCGCACTTCCCACCACCGCCAAACAAAGGATTCCTTGATATTTCAAAACGTGTCTCATTAACCGATCCCACCATTTACTTACATTATGCCATAAATTTATTTTCTCCGCAGTTCGATTCATTACACACAGAGGTAATAAAAGTCATGTGATGTCTCGTATTATCACGTCGGACTTCCTTTCGTGCAGCGTACTGCAGCAACTTGACATTCCGTAGACTCGACAAGCCGTTGGAAGTCCCCTGCAGAAATACTGAGCCACGCTGCCTCTACAGCCGTCCATAATTGCGAAACTGTTGCCGGTGCAGGATTTTGTGGACGAAATGACTTCTCGATTATGTCCCATAAATAATGGATGGGATTCACGTCCGGTGATCTGGGAGGCTAAATCATTCGCTCGAATTGTCCAGAAAGTTCTTCAAACCAATAGCGAACAACTTTGGCCCAGTGAAATGACGCATTGTCATCCGCAAAAATTATGTCATCATTTGGAAAAATGAAGTAAATGAATGGCTGCAAATGATCTCAAAGTAGCAGAACATCACCATTTCCAGTCAATGATCGGTTCAGTTGGACCAGAGGGCCCAGTCCATTCCACGTAAACACAGTCCACACCATTTGGAGCCACCACCAACTTGCGCAGTGCCTTGTTGACAGCGTGGGTCCATAGCTTCGTGGGGTCTACGCCACACTCGAACCCTGCCATCAGCTTTTACCATCTGAAATCGGGACTCTCCTGACCAGGGAACGGTTTTCCAGTCGTGTAGGCTCCAACCGATATGGTCATGAGCCGTCTGCTGCCATAGTCCATTAACGCCAGATTTAGCTGCACTGTCCTAACAGATACACTATGTCAAAAGTATTCGGACACATGGCATACGTTCAGTCAGGTGCTGCAAGGTTTCTTGGGAAATAGCAGCCCATTCTTCACGGAGTACTGCACTGGGAGGAGGTATCTATGTCGGTCGGTGAGGCCTGGCACGAAGCCGGCATTCCAAAACGTCCCAAAGGTGTTCTATACGATTCAGATCAGGACTCTGTGCAGGCCAGTCCTTCACAGGGATGTTATTGTTGTGTAACCACTCCGCCACAGGCCGTGAATTATCAACAGGTACTCGATAGTATCGAAAGATGCAATCGCCATCCCTGAATTGCTCTTCAACATTGGGAAGCAAGAAGGTTCAAAATGGTTCAAATGGCACTGAGAACTATGGGACTTAACTTCTGAGGTCATCAGTCCCCTAGAACTTAGAACTACTTAAACCTAACCAACCTAAGGACATCACACACATCCATGCCCGAGGCAGGATTCGAACCTGCGAATTTCCAGACTGTAGCGCCTAGAACCGCTCGGCCACTCGAGCCGGCAGCAAGAAGGTGTATAAAACATCAATGTAGGCCTCTGCTGTGATAGTGCCATGCAAAACAACACGAGGTCCAATCGCCCTCCATGAGAAACACGATCACACCGTAACACCACCGCCTCCGAATTTTACTGTTGGCACTACACACGCTGGCAGATGACGTTCACCGGGCATTCGCCATACCCACATCCTGCCATCGGATCGCCACATTATGTACCGTGATTCGTCACTGCGCACAACGTTTTTCCACTGTTCAATCGACCAATGTTTACGCTCCTTACACCAAGCGAGGCGTCGTTTGGCATTTAATGGCGTGATGTGTGGCTTACGAGCGGCCGCTCGACCATGAAATCCAAGTTTTCTCACCTCCCTCCTAACTGTCATAGTACTAGCAGTGGATTCTGATTCAGTTAGGAATTCCTGTGTGATGGTCTGGATAGATGTCTGCCTAATACACATTACGACCCTCTTCAACTATCGGCGATCTCTGTCAGTCAACAGACGAAGTCAGCCTGTACGCTTTTGTGCTGAACGTGTCCCTTCACGTTTTCACTTCACTATCACATCGGAAACAGTGCACCTAGGGATGTTTAGGTGTGTAGAAATCTCGCGTGCAGACGTATGACACAGGCGACACGCAGTCACCTGACAAGGTTCAAAGTCCGTGAGTTCGCTGAGCGTCCCAGTCTGCTCTCTCACGATGGCTAATGACTACTGAGGTCTCTGATATGGAGTACCTGGCCACGTTGATTTCTGCGGTTATTTCACACAGTGTTGCTTGTCTGTTAGCACTGACAACTCTACGCAAACGCCGCTGGTCTCAGTCATTAACCCTTTCACGTACATGGGACACATTTGTCCCACATATAAATAACTTTACTAATTGGACTGTAACCACATTTGATGTGCTGCAGGTGCTCTACTTGCAGCAGAGTTATTTGTTTTCTTTAATATCGTACATCTTTGGTGGCAACAATCACTACAACTACCATTAGTCGTCGGTTATTGTTGGTGGTTCTCACTTCGAGCAGACACACAAATTTATTCACTTATTGTGTGCGTATTGTGTTCTCTGCCTTACTGTCAAAGCTTGAAAGTATATTCAAGTAAGTTTCTCTTTTACTTTAGACCATTCACTTAGAAAATAACTGTATTTCATCAGTGGAAATGTTTATTTTCATTCTTTGGGACATAGTTGTCCCAATGTCCCACAATGGTAATTTGTGTACTTGTTTTTGAATGTCATAAAATCGTTACAATCACGTAAAAAGAACGAGCAGAATGGTATTTAAAATTCGGTTGAAAATATATAATCTTTCATTTTATTAAATAAGCGGAAAAAATTTGTACTGGTATAATTTCAAATCTGCTTTTAGGTCATGTGCTCCAGAAAAAGAGAATTTTCATCACTGATGAAAGTATTATGCAGATTTTGGAGGCTTGCAGTAGTGATGACGAAGATAATTAGTTACTGGATGAAAAAGATAAAATTTTTCTTGAAGGAGATATGGAAGATGAAAGAGAACATGTTATTATAGAAGATCGTGAAAAAGAAATACGTAGCCCGCCTAGCAAAAGAAGGCATACAGACGAAATATCAGAACCAAATGCTGAGGTACCTGATTCCCTTGCAGATTTACCAGAATTTAAATGGTCCAGAACTTACCAACCAAGACAGTTCAGTCAGTGATAACGTGAATCGCGAATTTGGGAAAGTGGTTCTGTTTAGTGTCAGAGCAGTTGGAGGCGCTTCAGTCCGGAACCGCGCTGTTGCTACGATCGCAGGTTCGAATCCTGCCTCGGGCATGGATGTGTGTGATGTCCTTAGGTTAGTTAGGTTTAATTAGTTCTACGTTCTATGCGACTGATGACCTCAGAAGTTAAGTCGCATAGTGCTCAGAGCCATTTGAGCCATCAAAGGACATAATATTATGCGACATTATGTCAAAAATAAGCCAGTCAAATGGGGTTTCAAAATGTGGTGCAGATGTGATTCGGAAACTGGCTACCTATTTGAGTGTGATTTATACACTGGAAAAAAAACCTTAGGTCCTGAGGTAGGGCTTGGTGAGTCAGTAGCTCTGCAACTGACAAAATCACTATCCAGACTGGGATATAAAATTTACATAGTTAACTTTTTTAACTCTCCAGCTTTGCAGTATTACCTTGGTTTACAAAATATCAGATCATGTGGAACAGTGCGCACCAATCGTAAAAACATCCCAAAGACATTCCCTCCAGACAGGGAAATGAAAAGAGGTGATTCATATAGTCTCAGTAGCAATGGTCTGACAATCCTCAAATGGATGGATAACAAGCCAGTTTTTCTATTGACTAATTTTATTTCCCCAGTACCATGTACTACAGTGAAGAGGCGTCAGCGTCAGTCTGGTTCTTCTGAAAAGATCAATGTTCAGTGTCCTCTTATGATAAGAAAGTACAACAAGTGGATGGGAGGGGTGGACCTTATGGATCAGAAGAAAGTGACTTATGAGATTGACAGGAAGGCAAAGCTTAAGCATTACCTGAGAATTTTCTTTGATCTTCTTGACATTGGTGTAAACAATGCGTATGTAATATATTGAAAATTGGCAGAAGAATCAAGATTCAAATCAACACAATCATCCCTAGAGTTCAGAAAATGCATTACGAGAAATCTAATTGGAAATTATTCAAGTCGACAAAGGATTTTATCAACAGTAATGAAAACATCAAGAAGGTTGCAGACCAGTTGCAATCCAAAGAGTCCAGAGCACCGAATGATAAAATCAGACGTAAGGAAGAGATGTGTTCATTGTGCTTCAAAGTGTGTTGAAAATCGCAACTACAATATTTGTGAACAGTGTGGTGTTAATTTACGCTTTACTCCAAGCAGAAACTGTTTTGCAGAATTTCACATCAAATAGACAACATATACACAGCCTCTGTAATTTTTCGATGTATTAAGTGTAATGTGTTCTGTAACTGTCCTTTAAGGACCACAGGGACAAATACGTCCCAGCTTTTTTTTTTAGCAGTACAAACAAAAATGTTTTGAAATAATAACACATTTTGTTTACGAAACCTCCAGTTACCACAGAGATACAAAAATTATAGTCACTAGCACTTTAGATTTCTTATGTACCTGAAAAGGTTAAGTGAAAGCTGTTTGGCATTGCGTTGTCCACAGTGACAGGTAATGCCTGAAATTGATATTCTCGGTACGCTCTTGACACTGTGGATCTTGTAATATTGAATTCCGTAATGATTTCCGAAATGGACTGTCCCACGTGTCTATCTCCAACTACCATGCCGGGTTCTTATTCTGTTAATTCCCGTCGTGCAGCCATAATTGTTCCGGCGTATCGACAAGGGACGGCACGAAGATGAAGAATGCAAGAGCAGAGAAAACTGTGAGGCGACGTCAGCCACTAGCCCGCTGACTAGGACCGCACCGCTATAGGAGCGGCCTCTACAAGAAAAGAATATAAGCGCCGCTCTTGCCATCCGGACAGTAAACGGAATGTAGAAGATGGACATTAGCAGAGAGGTCTAGATGAGCAGTGATATCAACGATAGCAGTGACTTATGAGCGAGTGTGAAGCTTACATGGACATTGTGTATAGTGAAGGACATTGACTGGTTGCATGTCGCCCATCGCTTGTGACAACTCGTTGTAAATACAAAGTTAAGTATTGTCAGTCTACTTTATAGTAATAAAAACCATTAATGTGATTTGCTTGAATTTTTGTATAGCTATCCGAGAAGGCAGCATCCTTTAGGCACCCTGTAAGAGACGAGTGGGCAGGACCCCACAATAATCACGCCGGAAACCTTTTCACCCGCAGCACTTGAGTACAAATGACAGCTCCACCAATGCACTGAACTTTTATCTCCCGTGTACGCGATACTACACGCGTCTGTATATGTGCATGACGCTGCCCCTTAAATTTTGTCACCTTATTATACACTCCTGGAAATGGAAAAAAGAACACATTGACACCGGTGTGTCAGACTCACCATACTTGCTCCGGACACTGCGAGAGGGCTGTACAAGCAATGATCACACGCACGGCACAGCGGACACACCAGGAACCGCGGTGTTGGCCGTCGAATGGCGCTAGCTGCGCAGCATTTGTGCACCGCCGCCGTCAGTGTCAGCCAGTTTGCCGTGGCATACGGAGCTCCATCGCAGTCTTTAACACTGGTAGCATGCCGCGACAGCGTGGACGTGAACCGTATGTGCAGTTGACGGACTTTGAGCGAGGGCATATAGTGGGCATGCGGGAGGCCGGGTGGACGTACCGCCGAATTGCTCAACACGTGGGGCGTGAGGTCTCCACAGTACATCGATGTTGTCGCCAGGGGTCGGCGGAAGGTGCACGTGCCCGTCGACCTGGGACCGGACCGCAGCGACGCACGGATGCACGCCAAGACCGTAGGATCCTACGCAGTGCCGTAGGGGACCGCACCGCCACTTCCCAGCAAATTAGGGACACTGTTGCTCCTGGGGTATCGGCGAGGACCATTCGCAACCGTCTCCATGAAGCTGGGCTACGGTCCCGCACACCGTTAGGCCGTCTTCCGCTCACGCCCCAACATCGTGCAGCCCGCCTCCAGTGGTGTCGCGACAGGCGTGAATGGAGGGACGAATGGAGACGTGTCGTCTTCAGCGATGAGAGTCGCTTCTGCCTTGGTGCCAATGATGGTCGTATGCGTGTTTGGCGCCGTGCAGGTGAGCGCCACAATCAGGACTGCATACGACCGAGGCACACAGGGCCAACATCCGGCATCATGGTGTGGGGAGCGATCTCCTACACTGGCCGTACACCACTGGTGATCGTCGAGGGGACACTGAATAGTGCACGGTACATCCAAACCGTCATCGAACCCATCGTTCTACCATTCCTAGACCGGCAAGGGAACTTGCTGTTCCAACAGGACAATGCACGTCCGCATGTATCCCGTGCCACCCAACGTGCTCTAGAAGGTGTAAGTCAACTACCCTGGCCAGCAAGATCTCCGGATCTGTCCCCCATTGAGCATGTTTGGGACTGGATGCAGCGTCGTCTCACGCGGTCTGCACGTCCAGCACGAACGCTGGTCCAACTGAGGCGCCAGGTGGAAATGGCATGGCAAGCCGTTCCACAGGACTACATCCAGCATCTCTACGATCGTCTCCATACGAGAATAGCAGCCTGCATTGCTGCGAAAGGTGGATATACACTGTACTAGTGCCGACATTGTGCATGCTCTGTTGCCTGTGTCTATGTGCCTGTGGTTCTGTCAGTGTGATCATGTGATGTATCTGACCCCAGGAATGTGTCAATAAAGTTTCCCCTTCCTGGGACAATGAATTCACGGTGTTCTTATTTCAATTTCCAGGAGTGTATGTTCATTACTTATCCGACATATTCATCTTATCTTCAGCATTCTTTTGCAGCTCCACATTTCAAAAGTTTCTTTCCTGTTCCTGTCTGCACTGTTCACTGTCCCCGTTTCACTTCCGTAGGAAGCTTCATGGAAAGCAAATGACTTCCTGACCATTAAATTTATGTTAGATGTTCAGAGATTTATTGTTTTCAGAAATGTTTTCCTTGCTATTGGCATCCATATTAAATACTGTCTCTACTGCAACCGATGACACTTGTTTTATCGCCCAACTAGCTAAACTTATCAATTACTTTTAGAGCACCGTGGTCGCCTTTGACTGTAAAACTATTTATTCACTATTGCGGAATTGGCCGTGTGGTCATAGTCAACTGGAGTATCACTTCGGTTGAAGCATAGCTTTTGGAGTACTCACTTGATAATGGCCACACGCTCTGCACTATACAAAAAATACATGATTGTGAATCCCAGCCACGGAAAGTTGATTATTTTTAGTGTCTCATGTCGTAGTCTACATTGCATGATTCATGTTTTACTTCCGTTGATATTCATCTTATAACGTCTTTTCGAGACAAGTTTCATTCCTCTGAACTTCTTTTGCAAGTCTTTTGCCGTATTTGGCAGTGTCATCTTCAAACCTCAAAGTTTAATTCCTTTTCCATATTTCGCTTTTGCTTTTCTTTACAAGTGCACATGTGTAGATGAGTAGTCATCTGTACGATAGTTCAGTGTGTTCGGCCAGGGGACTGGCCACCGTCAGTAATAAAAGAAATAAGTGAAGTTCTTGGTTCAAAAATGGTTCAAATGGCTCTGAGCACTATGCGACTCAACTTCTGAGGTCATCAGTCGCCTAGAACTTAGAACTAATTAAACCTAACTAACCTAAGGACATCACACACATCCATGCCCGAGGCAGGATTCGAACCTGCGACCGTAGCGGTCAAGCGGTTCCAGACTGAAGCGCCTTTAACCGCACGGCCACACCGGCCGGCTAAGTGAAGTTCTCATCGATTTAATTTGAAAGACATCCTGAGACATCCGCTCAGAACCACTGACGATGTATATGTCGCAGAAGCAGATATACAAAATAAAAGTAGTCAGGTTAGATGAGTGCTATGCGGAGGACCTGTGTTGGATTGTCGGTACTGCAAGGATTTTTTCTTGGTGGGAGGAGTGGTACGGAGTGCAGTCAGCATCGTATGTCCTGAGCCCATGCCCCTCCATGCCGCATGCGCATGACGCGGCCGGTCGACATCCCTTGTGCTTGCAAATCCTGGACGACGAGCTCGTTCTGTTTCCCTTTACTGCTTGCTCAGTGCATGGATTAAATGACACCGGGAATATACTACAAACCTGTCCGTACGCGCATTATATGCAGGCAGCAGCAGGATCTTACGCAGTCAGCTTCAAATGTCGCATCTCTAAATCTTCTCAAAAGTATTCCTCGAAAAAGAACTTCGCCTTCCCTCCAAGGGGTCCCACTTGAGATTCCGAAGAATCTCCGTAATACTTGCGTGTTACTCGAACAGATGTAGCAGCCTGCGTTTGAATTGCTTCCATATCTTACTTTCATGTCCTGGTGCTGATCCCAGACACTCGAGCAGAACTCAAGAATGGGTCGCACTAGCTCCTACACGCTGTCTCGTTTACAGATGAACCACACTTTTCTGAAATTCTACCAACAAACAGAAGTCGACAATTCGCCTTCCCTACGACAATCCTCATATGCTCGTTCCATTTCACATCGCTTTACAACGTTACGCCCAGATATGTGAACGACTTGACTGTGTCGAGCAGGGCACTATTAATACTGTATTCGAACATTATTGATTTGCTTTTCCTACTCATCCACATTAAATTACATTTTTATACAATTAGAGTAAGCTGTCATTTGTGACACCAATTCGAAATTTTGTGTAAGTCATCTTGTATCATCCTACAGTCAGTCTTCTCCGACACCTTCCTGTACACCACAGTATTATCAGCAGACAACCGCAGATTTCCGCCCACCCTGTGCACCAGCCCATTTATGTATACAGAAAATAACAGCAGTACTATAACACTTCCGTGAGGCACTCCTGACGATACTCTTGTCTCCGATGAGCACTCGCAGCCGAGGACAACATACTGGGTCCTGTTATTTAAGCAGCCTTCAGGCCACTCCTATTCTTTATGCTCGTACCTTCGTTAACAATCAGCAGTGGGGTACCGTGTCAGATACTTTTCGGAAATCTAGGAATATAGAATCTGCCTGTTGCCATAGTTCACAGTATATCATGTGACAAAAGGGCAAGCTGAGTTTTACACGAGCGATTCTTTCTACAGCCGCGGTGATTCGTGCACGTAAGTTTGTTTCTGCCATACTCCATCCGCAAACAGAATGTGGAGAAATGTAAATACTTATCAGCTCGCGGTCTAGTGGCTAGCGTTGCTGCTTCTTCATCACATGATCCCGGGTTCGATACCCGGCTGGGTTGGGGTTTTCTCTGCCCGGGGACTGGGTGTTTGTGCTGTCCCCGTCATTTCATCATCATCAATCGTGTCAGTGGCTAGTTTGGAAAGTGTAAAAATTGGGACTTTGTAGGGGCGCTGATGACCGCGCAGTTGAGCGCCCCACAAACCAAACATATACAATAAAAGGCGTTTTTACACCGCACTTAATACAGATTAGCAGAGTATAGATTCAGATGTGGAAGGACAAGCTCAACTCGTTAAGTAACTCTCTAGGTATAATGTGAATAAGGTTAGAGGTACTCACCGTGGGGTAGTTTTAGAGGTGCCCTGGTGGGCGAATAAGCGGGCGACATCAGTTTGAGATTAGATGCGCTAACTCGAAGACTAGCGGTGCTAGCATCAGCAGCAGCGGCAGCACGAAGAACAGCGACAGCGACGCCAGCACCACCAGCCTCGACACCGTCAGCAGCATCTGCGGGCAACCAGGACACTGCAGCCGTGTATTCGTGCAACACTGCTTTAGGAAATCTGTTTACGTATTAATACGCATTTACACTGACCGAAAAAAATCGCAGCATCAAAAAGTAACAGATGTAGAGTAATGAAATTTTGGGAATACATTTGTCTAGGTAACATACTTAAGTGATTAACATTGCAAGATAACAGTTTAATGCCAGCACGAGATAGGCCATTGCAAATGTGAAATGCTGGCACAGTAATAACCGGTGTAACAGTCAGAATGTTGAATGCAAGAATGCAAAGGTGCATTCATTGTGTTGTACAGGTACCAGATGCCAGTTTCTGGGATGGAATTCCTATCTGTTTCACTTGGTCGGTCAGTACAGGGACAGTTAAAGCTAGTGGAGTTGTCGTCCGATGATGTTCCACATGTACTAGACTGGAGACAGATTGGTGATCGAGAAGGCCAAGGGAACATGTCGACACTGAAGAGCGTCTTGGATTACAACAGCGGTATGTGGGCGAACGTTATCCTGTTGGAAAACACCCCCTGGAATATTATACATGAGTGGCAGCACAACAGCTCGAAGCACTAGAATGACGTCCAGTTTTACAGTTAGGATGTGTGGGATAACCACGACAGTACTCCTGCTGTCATACGAAATCGCAAGACAGAACATATCTGCCAGTTTACGTCCAGTGTGTCTAGCACGCAGACAGGTTGGGTGGAAGCCCTCAACTCGCCTCCTTTTAACCAACACACGGCCATCACTGGCACTCAGGCAGAATCGGCCGTCATCAGAAAACACAACAGGCCTCCACCCTGCCCTCCAATGAGATGTCGCTCAACACAACTGAAGTCGCAAACGGCGGTGGTTTGGGGTAAGTGGAACGCACACTACAGGGCGTCTGGCACGGAGCTGACCTTGAAGTAACCGATCTGTAACAGTTTGTTGAGTCACTGTCGTGCCAACTGCTGCTCGAATTGCTGCTGCAGACTCAATACGATACACCACAGCCCTACGCAAAAAACGACGGTCTTTCCTCTTCTTGCGACCATACCTTCCTGTAACTAC
The DNA here is from genome assembly GCF_021461395.2 of Schistocerca americana. Classification (NCBI taxonomy): domain Eukaryota; kingdom Metazoa; phylum Arthropoda; class Insecta; order Orthoptera; family Acrididae; genus Schistocerca; species Schistocerca americana. Next base: position 115,097,412 of record NC_060130.1, on the reverse strand, counting down.
CGCAGCTAGAAATCGTGTACAGTGGGTACACCCTTGCCAAGTCTTTCTGCAATAGCACGTAAGGAACATCCAGCTTTTCGTAGCCCCATTACACGACCTCGTTGAAACTCAGTGAGCTGTTGATAATGGCGTCTTCGTTGATAATGGCGTCTTTGTGGTCTTAAAGGCATTCTTGACTGACATCAACTCACTACGCCCAGTCTCGAAGATAATTAACGCTCACGACCGTTACAGCACGTATTTAAAGCATTCTCATAGTGGAGTGAAATTTGAATAGGCGTTATCTTTCAGATGTAGAAACACGCCTACCAACTTACGATTATCTCGCACAACTCCTTCTTGGTGTTGCGATTTTTTCCAGTGTATTTATTTAAGTAAAATTCCGACAAATGAGTATAACTAATATGGAGTTGTTAGAATCTGTTATATATCAGGGTGATCAAAAAGTTTCCGTTTGAGGGCGTTGCTGCAGCGTATATGCAACATAGCGCGACTCCGATGTAGGTACAATAAGCACCGACACGCTGGCAAGGCATTTGTGTCTTTCTGACATGCGTGCGGTAAGTGCGGAAACGTCAACTGTGGCGACGTTATTATCAAATGATCCAAACAGGACCAAAGCGCTGTTACATCTTTCTTCGCAGCCGAAGGACAAACACCGGTAGACATCCATCAGAGAATGAAGAAGTGCATGCAGTTAATGCGGAAAGTCCGGGAAAACTGCGACGGGGGTGCCACTACTTCATGGTAACACATGTCTTCATATTGCGAATGTCGTAACACAGAAGTTTGGCCAACTTAAGTGATAGAAACTCGAGACCCGCCCTTTAGTACTAATCTTTCCCCATGCGATTATCACGCCTTTGGTCCCTTAAAAAAGACCTCGAAGTGGGGACAATTCATGTCGGGCGAGTGTGTGCAACAGGCAGTTACGGACATCTTCACGCAGCGAAACATGGTGTTTTATCCAATCAGGTGAGTCTTAATGCTGGCAGCGATTTTGCCTGATTGACGAACCCATTTTGGACTATACGGCCTCAGAACGGAAACTTTTTGATCGCCCCTTGTAATATCAATCTAAGACTGATTTCACGTCTTCACTTGGAACTCTCAGCTTCTATATTAATACGACAGTTCGACACGGACATGGTCGGTTCGAATCCTGCAAGTAGAAAAATTTTTCACCGCTGTTATTAGCCCTGCAGGGGGATGAGAGGTCGTGGCGTAAAGAACTAGCACGAAAGTCGTGACTCAAATTCAAAACCTCTCCACAGAGTCTAATGGAATCGGGCACATGCTGTTGATGATAGTGAACGCTGCATCGGATGGGGACATTCAACTCGTCTGTTCCCTTAGAGCTTAGAGAAGAGGAGTTGATGTGAGCAGTGGGCTTCGCTCACTCCATTTCCTACCCCTCCCTTCCTCCCTCCCAATGCCCCTCGCCGATTATCAGACTGTTTTGATGATACCCTCCGTCTTTCCCTGTATTGCGTTAATATTTTCATCTCAACATAATTAGTGAAACCAACGTATTCAATAAATTGCTTTGCCTGACCCTATTATTTTTACTCCCTACTATGGTGCTGTGGAGTCCCGGCGCCCTTCTCGTGAGATACTGCTGGAGCAGTTGCAGGGCAGGCGCCCCTCTGGGTGACTGGAGAGACCGCGAGCAGTTGTCACAGGGGCTCCTCTTTCTCTGGAGCCAGGGCAGCTGCGAACGCTGCTCTCTCTGCCGCCACGATGGTTCTAAGAGCCGCAGCTACTTTCTCGACAACGTCGCGCATTTGCGCGCGGTCTGCAGTTGCATCTTCTTACGTACCGGCGCCTGCTCCCTATCCCCCCGAGTGCTGACAGTCCTCCGCACGTTTGATTGGCATTCCGGTCGGTCAAAGAGGAAACCGTCTTTGTGGTCGGGGCCGCCACTTCGCCTTCGATCTGGGCTGTGGTTCGAGAGAGCTGGACGCCACGCCAGCTGGCAACATGTGGCTCGTCCCATCGAGGGCACGTCGGCGTGTCTTCATTGCGCCTGCCGCAAGCGCAGCTTTCGTGCTCGCCGGAGTACTTTGTGCACTTTTTCAGCATTGCGGCAGTACTTGGCAACGTGTCCTTCTCGCTGGCATCTGAAACACTGCGGCTTCGGGTCCAGGCGGGAGGGCTTCGGTCTTTACGGGGAAGCCGAGCAGCTCCTGCAGCTCGAAAATGCCGCCTGAACTGTCACCCGTACGCGTGGCGACGATAAATTGCCACGGCTTGCATCTGTTTGTTGGCTTGTGCAGCTTCAAAGCCGCGCCTCTGATCCCAGCTCGTCGCAGTCTTCCTCGACTGCTCGTTCGCCTAAACACATGGTCGTGAGGAGCGCCTCGGTCAGCTGGTCACGCTGCTTTGGCGGCGTCGTCTTCACAGGAGGTGCCTTAACGATGTGGGAGGTCACTCTCGTTGCCAGCAGCTGGCCAGTGGTGTCGGAGCCGACAGATGTAACATCCACTTCTTGCTTGCAGCAGCTGGCGATATCATCGAACAATACTGTCCGTAGCGAGCCTCTGCACTGGGTGTGCAGAGGCGGGACAGGTGGGCGATTTTCCTCTTCTTTCTTCTGACGTTCACGATTGGCGCTTTCGGGAATCCGAAACAGAGAAAGTCCCTTCACAACGTCGGCTCTCACACGACCTGCTCTACTTTCCCCGCCCATGCTGCGGCCTGAAAAATACGACAAAATTTGCTTTGCGCTGTTAGAACAGCAATCTAAAATTTGCCTTCCGCACTCGCTACAGCGCAGGAAAGCCTTAAGAGCGGTCTATCAGGGCCAAGCCCGGAGCGCGCAACAGCGGCGATGCGTTCGATTCCGCTGCTCGAGCTGAAATCGACGGGACGTTCGTCGAGTGGAACGGGTCCAGTCCCTACGCTCATCCCCCTGCATCGTCGGTCCCAGGCATCCCGTCTGCGGTCCGGTCCAACTAGCAGCGTCCTCGTGTGTCCCCATGCCGCACTAGCAAGCTACTTTATAAATTCCTTGTTTTCGTGGTCCCAGGTCGTCTTTTATATTTCCCAGTAGCCCTCTTATTTTGGTAGGTGGACAGAACACACATTTGGTATTGAGGTTCCTGAGAATCCCGATTTTGTCAGAAATAGATACTGTATAGGGCAGGCATGCCACAGTCTGTGCCTTATTTATTTATTTATCCGTGTCAAAAGCGTTGCATAAAATATAGAGAAAAGAGAAAAGCACACTAAATATATAAAATTAATACACAGAATTATACACTACCGGCCATTAAAATTGCTACACCAAGAAGAAATGCAGATGATAAACGGGTATTCATTGGACAAACATATTATGCTAGAACGGACATCGTGATTACATTTTCACGCATTATGGGTGCATAGATCCTGAGAAATCAGTACCCAGAACAACCACCTCTGGCCGTAATAACGGCCTTGATACGCCTGGGCATTGAGTCAAACAGAGCTTAGATGGCGTGTACAGATACAGCTGCCCATGCAGCTTCAACACGATACCACAGCTCATTAAGAGCAGTGACTGGAATATTGTGACGAGCCAGTTCTTCGGCCACCATTGACCAGACGTTTTCAATTGGTGAGAGATCTGGAGAACGTGCTGGCCAGGGCAGCAGTCGAACATTTTCTGTATCCAGAAAGGCCCGTACAGGACCTGCAACATGCGGTCGTGCATTATCCTGCTGAAATGTAAGGCTTCGCAGGGATCGAATGAAGGGTACAGCCACGGGTCGTAACACATCTGAAATGTAACGTCTACTGTTCAAAGTGCCGTCAATGCGAACAAGAGGTGATCAAGACGTGTAACCAATGGCACCCCATACCATCACGCCAGGTGATACGCCAGTATGGCGATGACGAATACACGCTTCCAATGTGTGTTCACCGTGATGTCGCCAAACAAGGATGCGACCATCGTGATGCAGTAAACAGAACCTGGATTCATCCGAAAAAATGACGTTTTGCCATTCGTGCACCCAGGTTCGTCGTTGAGTACACCATCGCAGGCGCTCCTGTCTGTGATGCAGCGTCAAGTGTAACCGCAGCCATGGTCTCCGAGCTGTTAGTCCATGCTGCTGCAAACGTCGTCGAACTGTTCGTGCAGATGATTGTTGTCTTGCAAACGTCCCCATCTGTTGACTCAGGGATCGAGACGTGACTGCGCGATCCGTTACAGCCATGCGGATAAGATGGCTGTCATCTCGACTGCTAGTGATACGAGGCCGTTGGGATCCAGCACGGCATTCCATATTACCGTCCTGAACCCACCGATTCCATATTCTGCTAACAGTCATTGGATCTCGACCAACGCGAGCAGCATTATCGCGATACGATAAACCGCAATCGCGATAGGCTACAATCCGACCTTTATCAAAGTCGGAAACGTGATGGTACGCATTTCTCCTCCTTACACGAGGCATCAAAACAACGTTTCACCAGGCATCGCTGGTCAACTGCTGTTTGTGTATGAGAAATCGGTTGGAAACTTTCCTTATGTCAGCACGTTGTAGGTGTCGCCACCAGCGCCAACCTTGTGTGAATGCTCTGAAAAGCTAATCATTTGCATAGCACAGCATCTTCTTCCTGTCGATTAAATTTCGCGTCTGTAGCAAGTCATCTTCGTGGTGTAGCAGTTTTAATGGCCAGTAGTGTATATACAATGTGAGGTAAATAGAGCCATATAATAATAGTTATATATAAACAGATTGCCGGGCGGAGTGGCCGTGCGGTTCTAGGCGCTTCAGTATGGAACCGCGTGACCGCTACAGTCGCAGGTCAGAATCCTGCCTCGGGCATGAATGTGTGTAATGTCCTTAGGTTTGTTAGGTTTTAGTAGTTCTAAGTTCTAGGGGACTGATGACCACAGATGTTAAGTCCCATAGTGCTCAGAGCCATTTGAACCATTTTTTATCAACAGATTACAAACACTAAATATAATCAGACCAAAAATTAGGAACTTCGACGGAATTGTTTCTGGCCCACAACTTGTCCTCGACCGTGCAGGAAACAGGCCACTGAGAATAGTTGTACAGGTGCTCGGTAGTTTGTTCGGCTCCACATTCGTATACAGTCATGGGTCCCCAAGGTAATTCCATTTGACCATATTATCCTTTGTTCTACCCACACCACTTATTAGTCTGTTGAGGGACTTCCACGTTTTCCATTGTAGGTTTTCACCTGGGGGGGAGGACTTCTGAAGTTGGTATCTATGATGCGATATCTACGTTTCTCGTTGTCCACAGGTTTTGTCGTGCCATTGACGGTGATGTACTATGACTGATCTTGTCCTTTATCTAGATTGTGTGGAGGGTGCCTGGTTGAAGAGCCTTCTGAATTTATGTAGCCTTGTATCCTTTCTTGCAGAACCCTGATTATTGATGCTCTATTTCTAATGCCAAACTATCATGGTCTGATAAGGTGTGTGCCATGTGGATCAATGTCAAATGGCTCAGATGGTTCAAATGGCTCTGAGCACTATGGGACATAACTTCTGAGGTCATCAGTCCCCTAGAACTTAGAACTACTTAAACCTAACTAACCTAAGGACATTACACACATCCATGCGCGAGGCAGGATTCGAACCTGCAACCGTAGCGGTCGCACGGCTCCAGACTGTAGCGCCTAGAACCGCTCGGCTCCGACCGGCGGATCAATGTCTTCGGAACACCATTCTTCTGCACTGGGTGGTGACAGATACTGGCTTCCAGGTATAAATCAGTGTGTGTAGGTTTGCGATACACACGGCGGCCAAACGAACCATCTGATCTCCTTCTGACAAGTACATCTAGCAAATTGCGACTCTTTTCCAGTTTCATGGGGAACTTAATAACTGGATGGCGTGAGTTCAGATGTTCCAGAAACTCACTGTACCTATCCCTACCATGAGGCAAAATCACAAAGGTATTGCTCAAATACCTGAAGAAGGAAGCGGGTTTGTATCTAGCCCCCTTTAACGCCTCATCTTCAAATCTCTCCAAGAGTATATTGGCAACCACTGGAGATAAAGGCCATATATTCTGTATGGGGCCAATATTACCAGCAAACAGAAGGTGTAGCTATGGGTGCCCTTTGTCTCCGGAGCAAGATGAGGCAAAGACTGGGGTATCTGCCCCACGCAGGATCTATTTCTGCCAAAATCAGCAAGATTCTCAGGAGGCACAATATTAAGTGTGTCTTTTGTCCACTTAACGAAATAAGAGGGCAGTTGGGGAATGCGCAAGACGACCTGGGACTACGAAAACCAGGGATTTATAATATACCTTGGCAATGTGACATGAAGCACCTAGGACAATGGACATCAGATGCAGAGAATATCAGAGGTACGCCCAACTAAGACAAGCAACCAAATCAGCCATTGCCGAGCAATGTCTGGAACTGAATAATTCCAAAAACTATGATGAAACGAGGGTGTTGGTACAGATCCCCAGATACTGTGACAGTGTTATAAGAGAGGCTATAGAGATAAAGGTGACGGAAAAGCTCACGAATCGTGACGCTGGGTACCAACTGAGTAGAGCCTGGTATCCTGCACTGGAGTTACTGAAAACGTAAAGGGGGCAGCAGCAGAACTCCAAAACAGATCTAAACTTGCGGACATAGGAAACGAACTCTAGATGGTACACCAGGGGCACCTGCTGAAGAGGGAATTTTGCAGGGCGCTTCTAACTAACAGATACTCTGGACCGAGGAGGGAATGCCCAAGTACACTGCTAATGGGAACGGACCGCAGACAGAACTCTTGGAACTGAAGATGGAGGAGTAAGAGCATAGGTATAAACACTGGACCCATTCCACTCGGTGAGCAGACGAGTTCAGCTCCAGCTGCCGAAGGGAGCCCATTGCTGCTATTGTGCAACCCGGTACATTGACTGACAGACAGCTGAGCAGGCGTGTTTGTGCTGTGGCGAGGACAAAGAGCAAATTGACGAGAGCATCGTAAGCAATGTGTCGTTGTTTAGCGCTGCTGTGTGGATAAAGAAAAAAAAAAGCAGGCCAGGCCAAAGTCACCTCAGCAAAGGGCCCATCAATGGTTGAACTCACTGATCGACCACAAAAACTGCAAGATGACGATGGTATACATGGTCCTCCTTTGTACACCCAGTGCAAAGACTTGGGACGGACAGCCCTGTAAGATCGGGCGGCGGACTGTTGTAAGCACAAAGTTGGCGTCGAGTCCGTGGAGTTAGTAAAGATGATCGAGCTGATGGCAGCGAACATCGCCGACTACAGAGCGCTGAATGGCACTGTGGCTGCTCACATCGTCACCACGCCCCTCACGAAGAGCGCACTGCCGCCAAAGTAGTAAAAGAAGCCCATCGAGGCGCTCCTCAGAGGTCTGCCCTGGCTCCTCGGTGAAGCAGTAGTCCAGGAAGGACTACCACGTGCAGGATTTTCCCACGCATCACTCTATGTGTACAACAGGACGAATAAGAAGAAGCCACCCTCGTATGTCGTCGCCGGAATTTTCGATCTGAGGAGGCTGCTTGGCTTTCTTGTGAAAGCAGAAGCTCTACTGCCCGACCCGGACTGGAAACCCCGCGCTTCCATTGCCAGCAGGAAAGACACGTTGCGAAGCACTGCCAAAATGCCGCGAGATGCGTCGAGTGCTCAGGCGAGCGCGACAGCAATACTCGCGGCCGTGGAAAACAAGAAATGCCGACATGCACCCGGTGTGCTGGGCGTCAAGTCGCCGACTGGCGAGGCTGCCCGGCATTCTCAGACCGACGGCGGTATGGCGGCCCCGCCCGCAAACAATCACCGGCGAATAAGACGACGACGAACACTGGCGAAGACAGGACTGTAACAGAAGACCGAAGCACTGCTAGCGAATTTCTCCACCTTCGGGAAGTTGGAATGTCCCATCAGTGGAGGGGGAGACCGACCACAAGCGAGAGGGTGGGAGAAACTGGTAGGTCTAAAGAAGACACAGCAGCAGGTGACAGACGACGCGAGCGAGGCAATGGGCGACGTGGCCGACGAAGCGACTGCGGCCCTCAAAGCCGACGTGGCTGCAGAGACGGCTGAGTTTGCGATACGCGAAACCACTGGGGTGATCCCAGAGAAGAATATGGCACGAGGCGACAAAGCAGAGGTGTTAGCAATTCTCAGTGAGGGTTCCGCACATGCGGAATGAAGCCGGACGAACCTCTCACCAACGAAAGCGCCGTGCAGTACAAGCAGCAGACATCCATACCGGCAATGAAGTTGCGCTGCCGGCGCTTCGCCACCTGCCCTGATGACGAGTGGCTGCCAGAAGACGCTGCAGCCAGCCTGGACCAGCCGATGTGAAATGTCGCTGACAAAGCGCGGCACTGCTGGCCCCACAGCAGGGCTCGGTGCTGCCGCACCTGCGAGAAAACCTCTCGTGACATCTAGTGGTCAATTCTGCATTATGAAAGGGTGTCCTGATACTTTTTGTGAGATAGTGTTTGTGCTGGTGTAAGCTGCTGGCAGCACACCAGGCGGCAAAGAGGTTGCGAGAAGATCGATTGAGGCCAAAGACAGACTCGTAAGAAACGCGCCACCAACGCCCTCTCGGGCACTAGTACTTAGGTCGCCGCCATGGACCGGGAGGCCCAGTCAGTCGTAGTCAGTCATCCAGTGAGTCAACGAGTCGGGTCTTCAGCAGCCCATTCGGAGTCGCCAGAGTAGTATACATAGCGGAGTTGTGCCTCACCAGCAGTGAGGCTAACGTGGACTTTTACGGAAGAGCGTAAACCACAACACATGGACTATCTTGAGTTAAGTAACTTCTTGTCCTTATGAATAAATAATCCTATTAATACATGCATGCAATTCTGTTATAGGAAGAGGATACCGGCCACCAAACACCATCCTCTCCTTGCTTCCCGTGGTACAATCCTACAGTGATTGTGAGTAGGTTGCAACACAATCTGCGGAACATTCTGTTTAGTACTTGTTTATAATGTACTTAACGGATGCACTTAATTTTTAACGTTCTTAGAGAGCAGCACGTTTTGTAAATGCTTCCAGTTTCTTCCTTTTCGGATCTGCGATGGCCCACGTTTCATATCCACACAACACGGTTCTCCATATGTACATTTTCAGCAGCTTGTTTCTCATATCGATAGCACCGTCCCACACCGGTAGAGCTCTTTCATTGAAGAAAGTTTTCTTCAGCGATGCCAGTCTACTCCTGATACATTCATTGCTTCGTCTAACGTAGTTAGGAGAATTATTTTACTTCTTCCACTACTGCGTCGTTTCCAATTCTGGCGTTAAGCAAGACTCTACTGCTCTTTATCTCTTTCGTCTTTGCCTCATTTATCCTTAACTCACGTTCTGTTTTAAGTATACTGTCGGTTTATTTCCTCATATCTTCCAAGTCTTCTATACATTTGACCAGAAGGCCCGTAGCATTGTTATGCGTCCCTCACAAATTTATTTGTCTTCTGAAATGTTCTTTCATTTGCTTCTTTGCTTCTTCGATATACGGGTTGTTCAACAATGGTGAAAGCGCTGCAGTCCTGCCTTACGCTCTCCTTAACAAGAAGTTAGCCATCTTGATCTTCCATTTTCATTACTGTCACACGATTCTTGCAGGTGTAAATCATTTTTATACTTCAGTAATTTAGCTCCAATAACATACCCTGCTTTATCTGCCGTGCGTTTTCCCTAACTAAGTGCAGTGCCAGAATTTTTCTCTAGTACCTTATCCCCTCCTAAAATCAAAATGATCTGCACCAAGTAGATACTCAGTTTTTCTTTCTACAACGGATCTGCAGATAATTCACGTCAGTGGTTTAGAAGCGATAACTGTCAGACTAATCTTCAGATGTGTTCCCATTATTTATTAATACACGCCTTCTTTGATACTGTGATAATGTTTTTACGGAAATCTGATCGCACATCACCGATTCCTATCATTTCCAGTGTCACGAATGACAACAAAATCACTGCATGACTCAACTATCAGACGCATCCGCCTGACAAATATCAACACGCGGTGCACTATGCTGAAGGAAGATTTATTTGATCATTTCTAAAAGACACAATATCGATACTGGCTAGTTCAGAGAACATTCTGCGCCGAGACTCCGGGGCGTTAACTTCCTTGTAGTCGCGGAGCATTGTTCACTTCGATTTGCGTATCTAGTGTCACTCAGTCACTTGGGTTCGTGCTACGTGTGCGATGACGATCTAAGTTCTTCTTGTTGTGACACGATAATAGGGTGCAGTAGTTGGCCCAAGAGCAGCATAAAGTTATTCTGAACGTGGATAGCGGGCCCTACGGGGAACGCGGCTACCCGGCCACTTTGCCAGTGGCCTTGTGTCATTCGATGTCAGACCAGCAGCTACTACACTCCTGGAAACTGAAATAAGAACACCGTGAATTCATTGTCCCAGGAAGGGGAAACTTTATTGACACATTCCTGGGGTCAGATACATCACATGATCACACTGACAGAACCACAGGCACATAGACGCAGGTAACAGAGCATGCACAATGTCGGCACTAGTACAGTGTATATCTACCTTTCGCAGCAATGCAGGCTGCTATTCTCCCATGGAAACGATCGTAGAGATGCTGGATGTAGTCCTGTGGAACGGCTTGCCATGCCATTTCCACCTGGCGCCTCAGTTGGACCAGCGTTCGTGCTGGACGTGCAGACCGCGTGAGACGACGCTTCATCCAGTCCCAAACATGCTCAATGGGGGACAGATCGGGAGATCTTGCTGGCCAGGGTAGTTGACTTACACCTTCTAGAGCACGTTGGGTGGCACGGGATACATGCGGACGTGCATTGTCCTGTTGGAACAGCAAGTTCCCTTGCCGGTCTAGGAATGGTAGAACGATGGGTTCGATGACGGTTTGGATGTACCGTGCACTATTCAGTGTCCCCTCGACGATCACCAGTGGTGTACGGCCAGTGTAGGAGATCGCTCCCCACACCATGATGCCGGGTGTTGGCCCTGTGTGCCTCGGTCGTATGCAGTCCTGATTGTGGCGCTCACCTGCACGGCGCCAAACACGCATACGACCATCATTGGCACCAAGGTAGAAGCGACTCTCATCGCTGAAGACGACACGTCTCCATTCGTCCCTCCATTCACGCCTGTCGCGACACCACTGGAGGCGGGCTGCACGATGTTGGGGCGTGAGCGGAAGACGGCCTAACGGTGTGCGGGACCGTAGCCCAGCTTCATGGAGACGGTTGCGAATGGTCCTCGCCGATACCCCAGGAGCAACAGTGTCCCTAATTTGCTGGGAAGTGGCGGTGCGGTCCCCTACGGCACTGCGTAGGATCCTACGGTCTTGGCGTGCATCCGTGCGTCGCTGCGGTCCGGTCCCAGGTCGACGGGCACGTGCACCTTCCGCCGACCACTGGCGACAACATCGATGTACTGTGGAGACCTCACGCCCCACGTGCTGAGCAATTCGGCGGTACGTCCACCCTGCCTCCCGCATGCCCACTATACGCCCTCGCTCAAAGTCCGTCAACTGCAAATACGGTTCACGTCCACGCTGTCGCGGCATGCTACCAGTGTTAAAGACTACGATGGAGCTCCGTATGCCACGGCAAGCTGGCTGACACTGACGGCGGCGGTGCACAAATGCTGCGCAGCTAGCGCCATTCGACGGCCAACACCGCGGTTCCTGGTGTGTCCGCTGTGCCGTGCGTGTGATCATTGCTTGTACAGCCCTCTCGCAGTGTCCGGAGCAAGTATGGTGGGTCTGACACACCGGTGTCAATGTGTTCTTTTTTCCATTTCCAGGAGTGTATATTCAGCGGTCGCGAAGGCCACGGACGTTCTCAGTGATTATCTGATCAATGATACCATTACCTCATCCGGTACCGGTGCTTCGGGTGCCGTACAGAAGCGGACCCTGGAGCATGAGGAGGAACAGAAGAGCCGCGCGGGGTAGCAGCGCAGCCTCAGGCGCGTTGCCACGGCTCGCGCGGCTGCTCCCGTCGGAGGTTTGAGTCCTCCCTCGGGCATGAGTATGTGTGTCACCCTTAGCGTAAGTCAGTTTAAGTTACATTAAGTAGTGTGTAAGCCTAGGGTCCGATGACTTCAGAAGTTTGGCCCCATGGGAACGTACCACCAAAATAGCAGAAGAGTGACAAACGAGCAGCACTCTCCATGGAGCAGTAAAACAACTAAACGAGGGAAATAGCCAGCTTATCGCAGCAGTGCGTAAATAAAGCTTTGCCCTCAGAGAGCCCCACAGCTGTAGACCCATCCCTGAATCTGCACTTGCCAAGCTCTTCTAGTGTTGCAACCACTCCTGTTACGAACAACGCTGTTCCTTCCGGTCGGTCACCATATGCAATGAATAAAAATAACAGTTATCGAGACAGTGACATTGGCCATTTCTGTATACAGGGTGGTCCATTCATCGTGACTGGGCCAAATATCTCACGAAATAAGCGTCAAACGAAAAACCTACAAAGAACGAAACTTGTCTAGCTTGAAGGTGGAAACCAGATGGCGCTATAGTTGGCCCGCTAGATGGCGCAGTCATAGGTCAATCGGAAATCAAGCGCGTTTTTTTTAAAATAGGAACCCCAATTTTTAATTACATATTCGTATAGTACGTAAAGCAATATGACTGTTTTAGTTGGACCACCTTTTTCGCTTTGTGATAGATGGCGCTGCAGTAGTCACAAACATATGGCTCACAATTTTAGACGAACTGTTCGTAACAGGTAGGTTTTTTAAATTAAAATACAGAAAGTAGGTACGTTTCAACATTTTATTGAGGTCATTCCAATGTGATACATGTAGCTTTGTGAACTTATCATTTCTGAGAACGCATGCCGGCCGGGGTGGCCCAGCGGTTCTAGGCGCTACAGTCTGGAACCGCGCGACCGCTACTGTCGCAGGTTCGAATCCTGCCTCGGGCATGGATGTGTGTGATGTCCTTAGGTTAGTTAGGTTTAAGTAGTGCTAAGTTCTAGGGGACTGATGATCTCAGATGTTAAGTCACATAGTGCTCAGAGCCATTTGAACCATTTTCTTGAGAACGCATGCTGCTACAGAGTGATTACATGTGCATACCACATTAATCCAATAAATTCTCAAAATGATGTCCGTCAACCTCAATGCATTTGGCAATACGTGTAACGACATTCCTCTCAACAGCGAGTAGTTCGCCTTCCGTAATGTCCGCACATGCATTGACAATGCGCTGACGCATGTTGTCAGGCGTTGTCGGTGGATCACTATTGCAAAAATCCTTCAACTTTCTCCACAGAAAGAAATCCGGGGACGTCAGATCCGTTGAACGTGAGGGCCATGGTATAGTGCTTCGACGACCAATCCACATGTCATGAAACATTCTATTTGTGGTGTCACCGCCAGACACCACACTTGCTAGGTGGTAGCCTTTAAATCGGCCGCGGTCCGCCAGTATACGTCGGACCCGCGTGTCGCCACTGTCAGTGATTGCAGACTGAGCGCCACCACACGGCAGGTCTAGAGAGACTTCCTAGCACTCGCCCCAGTTGTACAGCCGACGTTAATAGCAATGGTTCACTGACAAATACGCTCTCATTTGCCGAGACGATAGTTAGCAAAGCCTTCAGCTACGTCATTTGCTACGACCTAGCAAGACGCCATTATCAATAGATATTTAACTTGTGATGCCTGTACCGTCAGACCGATGTACACCACTTATGGATTAAAGTTAAGTATTACATCCACTACGTCCTTTATTTGCTACTATTAATTCCCTTAACTGTTCCAGCCTCGCGCCAGCCTGCGTGAGCTTAAGCGCGTGCCTTTCGGCTTCCTCTCATAGTGACTTGGCTGTCTTGCCAAGTCACAACACTATTCAATACCTCTTCAACCGCACTTGAACTATGTGCCGGACATTCATCATGTTGGAAGTACATCGCCATTCTGTCATGCAGTGAAACATCTTGTAGTAACATCGGTAGAACATTACGTAGGAAACCAGCATACATTGCACCATTTAGATTGCCATCGATAAAATGGGGGCCTATTATCCTTCCTCCCGTGATGCCGCACCATACAT